>NC_141538.1:158082500-158280000 GCF_021556685.1 Rattus norvegicus
ACAGAACAGGGCTGGCCTGGATGCGTGAACATTGGTCGGAGCCTGAATTTTATTTATTTATTTATTTATTTATTTATTTATTTATTTATTTATTTATTTATTTATTTGGGAGCTGAGGACCGAAACCAGGGCCTTGTGCTTGCTAGGCAAGCGCTCTACCACTGAGCTAAATCCCCAGCCCCCTGAATTTTCATTTTTATTTTTACTTTATTTATTTTTTTGAGCATTTCCTTTCTGCTGGCCGTGAAGACTTGGGTCACAGTGATTCCGTTGGCAAGCAGCAGGGACAGGATTTGAACCTGCTCTGGTCTACACCAAAGGTGAGATGAGGCGAAAGCTACCTTGCTAGATGAATAATCCAATCCACCTGAGCCCTCTGGGCCATCCACTGGTCTAGATAGTCTGGGGCTGGGGTTTTTCCACTGCAGAAAGAAGGGGAAAGTGAGAGAGTCCCCAGAGGGCCACTAGGAGTCAGAGGGCTCCTGCTCTGGCTGTTGGTCCAAGGTCCCTTTTTCTCCTTCACGTTATTCCTATCCTTAGGGGGGAGAACCCTCCCCAGAGGAGAATAGTCAATTCCCCAACATTACCAGGAGAGGACTGTTCTAAAGGGGACAGTTATTGTCCCTGAGGTTGGGAGGGAAGAGGTTCTTCGGTCTCCAGAAGCAGCAGCTGACCCTCTGGATCTCAGGAAGGTTCTAGAATTAAGGAGTATTCACCTGGCACCTGCCTATCACAGTACCCCATCCAGACAGAACAAGATACAGTTGACAGTACAATGAAACCCACTGGAGCGGCACTGTGCAGTATATACACACAGAGACACACACTTGCATGTACATACACGTACATACTGCCCAGCCCAGATGAAAAGACCACTAGGCTCTCCCATCTAGTGCCCAAATCTGTCTACACCCATGGTACCTCCCTAGACATTTCCTCCCTTCTTGTCCTACTCCCATGTATCCCCATCCACAGCCTTCCCCACACTGCTTCCTAGGGTCAGACATCCATCTGTCCTGTCCCTCAGAACAGGTCCCCTGCCCTCACCAGACCTAGGGACTCTTGAACACAGACAGACACAGAGTTGGCCAGGTCTGGGGAATATCCCAGACTTCTCCTAACCTGCCTGGATTTCCATCCAGACATGGGACAGAGGGTCCCCATCTTGGTGTCCAAGGCAACAGGGCTGATAGTGTAGCTCGGTTCCCACCTCCCATCCTCTGGGGCATGGGTGCATCCATGAGGATGGACCAGAAGAGATAGCAGCTCCTCCCTAGACAGACAGCAGAACTGAGTAACAGATGCCTCCAGGACAGCTGTAGGGGTCGGCTGGGGGAGGGGCAGGTGGGGGCAGGGCGGGGGGAGGAAGAGGAGGAGGAGGAGAAGGAGGAGGAGGAGGAGGAGGAGGAGGAGGAGGAGGAGGAGGAGGAGGAGGAGGAGGGTGTATTTAAGAGAAAAGAAAAACCCACACAAAACCAACAGAATTCCAGCCGATTATTCCCGCGGATGCAGATGCACATTAATGCAGGAGCGAAGTGGGGGGACAGAGCTTTGCGCCCAGCCGGAGAGAAACGGCTCGCAGTTCCTTTTAACAAGCCGTTGTCTGGCTTGATCTTGTCACTCTGAAGAGGGCCATTGAGAGCCATTCAAGCATCGGCCCTGGGGGGACAAAAGGGCCCAGTATATATACTGACTGCTCAGTTGCCTGCAGGCCCGGGGGCTTTTGTCTAACCTTCCCTTAATAAACTTTTTGGAAGAGTTCATCAATCCACTTCAATGGCTGATGGTCTCATTTTCAAGGGGAGAGGAAAATAGCAGAAGGCTGGCGTCTTTTTTTTAAGGGGGCTTTCTCAATAAGAGGGGGAAGGGGGAAAGGGAGAAAGAGCCGGGAGACGGCAGACACCCCACTTTAAAGGGAAAAAGAACACATCACAGGTCCTAAAAGCGGACCTAGACAAAACGGCTATTCATCAGCTGGATGCTGTTGCCCCCGGCCTTAGAGCTGGGCCCAGAGAGGCAGGGAGGCCATCACTGGACTCTGCAGACTGGGGCCCAAGAGGCAGCAGCAGGCTTCTTCCAGCTGTGATTTGCAGACCTGTGAGAGGGTTGGGTTCCTGTGCAACAGGCAGTGTTTAAAAGTGGGGCGAGGGGGTGCACAGCAGCTAGCTCTCCTTTAAAGTCTTCTTCTCTGTGACCCACCCCATCCCACCTCCCCAGCCCCTGTGCTGAGAATTGTCACACAAGGTCTCCCACCGTGCTAGGCAAGGCTTGCTAAAAGTGCTTTCTCATTCTAAGACACCCCGTGACCCTCCATCCTTGGGTTCAGGCTCTCTTTTGGAACCCTCCATTTCTCCAACTTCAGACTATGACCCCCCTCCACCAATGTGTATACTTCTTGCCAAAGGACTGGGATCAGAAACCCTCAAGAGAGGAGGATCTCACACTGTGTGGCAAATGGCAGGTCGATAAGGTGGTGGTGGGGGGACGAGTCAAAGAAGAAATTCTGTTCCTAAGATCCTTGCAGGAACACAGACTTGCTCCTGTGCCAACCCACCCCTCTGGGCAGCAACCCTCTTTCTTCATTACACTTTTTGCTTTGGGGAGACTGGGGGGCCCCCCAAGTCAGAGGGAAATATTGCAGACACTGGCCTACATCGGGAAGCCAGGAAGTTCAGATCAAAGGTGCTGGATAACAGCTCCTTGCCATCATAACAGCTCCAAAATTCAGCAGGCTCAGTTTAGGGGTGCAGCGTGGGGGCAAAGTGCTTGCCCAGTGAGCTAAGTTCCACCCTGATAGACCAGACAGCCAAATGCAAACTCCAGCTGAAGTTTGACTCTGGAGCTCCTGGGGTAGGGGGGAGGGTCCTCACTCCCTGAATTGTTCTGTCTTTGATAACAGGCAGATGCAAGAAAACAAACCGTTGTGACTTCTGATCTTGTGGCCAAGGCGGAGCCAAGTCTCCCAGGGCCTGGCTCAGCTCTGGAGTGCGAGGTCCCAGATGCTCACACATCGCTACCACATACCCTCTCGGAGTCCCCCCAGTGGTTCCAGTTCAGTGTTTTACAGGCCTAATGAGTGTTGACAAGTTTAATGAGTTTGTTTTAAAGAGGGGAGGGGGAACCTGGTCAAGTTGAGATTTCCGAGTCAAATGAATTAGCAGAGGCCGCCAGACTTCAGCTGACAGGCCTCGGAACCCTCCTGAAGACAGCAGCCTGGAGGCACAGACCCCCAGCTCCTCTCAATGGGAAGCAGAGCCCTGTGCCGGGCTCTGGAGACTCTGGGGGCCTCTGAGTGGCCCCGGGGTGCCTGGGTCTCTAGATACCCGTTTCTCTATCAGCCAACCCCCTCTGTTGCAGCCCACCCCGGTGGGCCCCCCTTCTGCCTGGCTCTCCCCCTCCACCAAGTCCCCAATGAGAAATTTGATTCAAACCCAGTTTGGCATTTGTTTGCATATTGATTGCGTGGTAATTAAGTGGCTTCATCTGTGGAGGGGATTCGCCACCTGCATTTCTGAGCTCCGCAGTCACGGGCTGGGACCTGCCACAGCCCTTGTTTCTGATCCAAGGAGACCCACATCTGGCTAGAAGGGAGGTACAATGTTTTTCTCTCAGACAGTAGTCTTTATTTTTTTTCCCCCTATGTTATGGGAAGGACCAAGAAAGAGTCTGCAGGCACCAGAACAGTCCCCAGAGAAAGAAAAGAGCTGTTTTTTGGTTTTGTTTTGTTTTGTTTTTTAACCAATAACGCCCAAATTCAAGGAAGACACCACAGCATTGAGGGCACCAGCCAGGCAAACCAAGCATGTCTGTTCTTTCCTTGATGGGCTCTTACACACACACACACACACACACACACACACACACACACACACACACATGATATAAATAATTTATTTTTGGTTTTTTTGAGACAGGGTTTCTCTGTGTAGCCCTGGCTGTCCTGGAACTCTCTGTAGACCAGGCTAGCCTAGAACTCATAGAGATCTGCCTGCCTCTGCCTCCAGAGTGTGAGGATTAAAGGCGTAGAGCTCCCTGCCTGCGGAAAGATCAGTCTTGAACCCAGAGCCTGAGAGGCTAGGGTCAAATGATTCCTCTGTCTCTTTCTCTGGCCCCGTGTCCTGGGCTGAGTCTGTCATCTGCTAACGCAGGCCACATTCCAGCCTCAACCCAGCAGGCTCTGCTTACCTCCTTCTGTTTTGGCGCCAGGACTTTGTCCTAGCCCCAGCTCTCTCTTACTGACTTGAAAATCCCTGTAGATAACCATCTAGCCTTTTCCACTCTGGTCTCTTTACCTTTAGTAGCCCAGGCTAGCCTCAAACAACCTGTCCAGTCTCCTTCCTTAGCCCAACAAGTGTTGGGATTATGCCAGTCTATCTTGCCATTGCAAGGGTGAGTTATGGCACCCAGCTGGGATTCAGGCACCAGGCTCCGTCTCGGGGGGGGGGGGGGGCGGGGTGCTCCCCTTCTTCCCTCACTGCTCCCCCAATCTCTGGTAGAAAGTTTTACTTGGACAGAGCAGTCTGGTCTTTCAAGTGAGAATTTCGACGCAGACCGTTTCTACTTCCAGCCCGGAGGCTGAAGCTGGAGTTGGGGGAAGGGCAGGCGGTCGGGGTCACTCGGAGTCAAGCGGGCAGACCGTGACCCACCCGCCTCACTGGACAGGGCTCAGTACTCCTCTGGCGATCCCTTCACTTCCTAGGTCTTGCCATTGTTTGGGGCCGCAGCCAGCTGCGGGGCGTTAATCTTTGGCGCGTTTGCAATCCCCAGAAAGAAAAGCCCTCGTGTGATGGGGCTGGGCTAGGGGCTCAGGAATGGGCAGGAGCCGAGAGGCCGGAATGAGGAGGGGACACGCATGTGAACACACACACACACACACACACACACACACACACACACACACACACACACGTCCGCCAGCCCTCTCGATGACGGTGGGGCCATCCCAGGCTTTAAACTTTTTGTTATCACTTCAATCTTCCCAGGGGAGCAGATTAGAAACAGAGAGACTGGGATCTGAAGCCAGCCTTGCTTTCTCGTCCCTGCTCAGTGACTAGATGCCTCCGCCAAACTGACTCAGCCCCTCACTCCGGTTTCCTCTCTGTGAATGGGGCAGCGGGCAAGTCTACAAGGCTGCTCCTAACAGAGTGGGCTCGGCAGAGTCACATGAGTACACATCTCTTTTGTTCTCTCACACGGGGCAACAGCAGCCATATACCTACTACCGCTAAGCTGTGTAACACACACACACACACACACACACACACACACACACACACACACACACACACACCATCCTGACAAGGAGATGCAACGCAGCACAATACAATTCAGAAAAGGTCAGGTATACACAGGACAAGAACGAGAGCCACAAAAACGCACAGAAGAGGAAAATAAAAAAATGACCTTAAGAGGAACTACTCCATCTACCCACCCAACACATCCCGGGGCCACTGAGGTTTCTTGATTTAGAATCACAAACAACAAGTTGGTAACACTACTGGCTGCAATTCCGGTGATCTCCAGGAGCCTTCTTCCCTAAAGCATAAACTCCTTCCCCGGAGGAGACAGGGAAGCCATTCTCCAAGGACCCCTGCTGCAGGCTAATCCACGGGGGAAGCTGACAGCTAGCTGGTCCACAAACTGGGAGGGATTTTCAGAAGGCCAGCCTGGGTCTGGGGAAGAGAACCAGAATGGGCAGCAGAGGATAGGGGGATGGGGAGCTGGAGGATGCTCCACAGGACCCTGTGAGCTTCTGAACACTGTTCCAAAGTTGCATGCCTGTGCAAAAGCTAATGCCACAATAGGAAGACCTATATTAATTACTTGGCTCTGCCCTTTTCTGGCTGTGTGATGCCAGGTGAAGGAGTGAACCTCTCTGAGCTGTTTTGTTTTGTTTTTTTTTAAACCAGCCAACCGACGACAGGACTGTCTGGTTAAATGAGATGAGGTTTGTAATGCGCCCAGCGCTGTCCCTCACATTAATTCAAGGTGGTCCAGTTGAACACAGATGTCCACTGAGACAGCCCTGCCCAGCGTGACCACTGTGGCTCAGTTTTTGTGTCTGTGAGTGGGCTTTGTGATAATTCCTACTTCCGGATGTTACCTGGAAGACCTGGAGAATTCACTCCTGTAAAGTCGGAGTAGGTAGTAGATGTTTTTATTGTTTTTGTTTCCTTAAGACACTTTTGTTTCCTTAAGATCTCACTCTAGAGTATAGGCTGGTCTTCAACCTATGTGATCCCCCAGCCTCCGTCCCCACAGTGTTGGGTCCGGGATTACAGACAGGGGTCATCTCGCTCTGTTCGCTTGCTCGCTCGCTTGGTATTCCCAATAAATATCTGCCTCCCTCCTTTCAAGGCTCAGGTCAAACTGCTTCTGCCCTGCAACCCTCTCCCAAAAGCATCTACTAGCTCCCCATGCCCCCATCGACTGCTTCCCATCCTGGTTTTCTTCTCATTCCCAGACCCATTCTGGCCTCCTGAATGTCCATCCTCATTTGTGGACCTGCCCACTGTCAGCTTCCCCAGTGGATAAGCCTGCCGGGGTCCTGTCCTTCCAAACCCATGCTCTCAGCCTGACTCACCCGCACCTCTATCGCCCACATCTCTAGCCAGAATCAACGATAGCTCTGCACTCCACCTTCTCAGGGGAAACAGTGAGGGAAGGGAAGAAAGATAACTGACTGACAGTTGGGGTGGGGTCTTCTCTCAACACACACCACCGTGACCCCCCTAACCACTGCCAGTTTGGTTCCTGAGACACCAGTCCAGTGGCCACAGCCTTTCTGCTGCTCAGGATTCTTCTGGTACCTGCTGCCTGCTGCCTGCTGCCTGCTGCCTGCTGCCTGCTGCCTGCTTCCTGCTTCCTGCTGCCTGCTGCCTGCTGCCTGCTGCCTGCTGCCTGCTGCCTGCTGCCAGGCGCCCAGTGAGCCTTGATACCTTGATAAGGTTACTTGGATGTTAATCCCAAGAACCTCTTCTGGCCTGACCAGAGGGCTAGGCTCCATTCTTGTTCCCGGGTCTAATTAAGTGCCTAAAATACCATTTCCCCTTTCAGGCCTGGTTGCTATTCTCTGAGGCGGGCAGGTAAAGCCCAGCCTGCTACTTTGAAGCCCGGGGAGAAGGAGGCCCAGGAGGCCGGAAGCTGAGGCAGGTGCAGGAGTGGGAGGGAGGGGAGGCATTTAGGTGTGTGTGTGGGGCGGAGGGGGGGAGGGTTGGGGGTGGGAGTGAGAGGACAAACACCTGCAAAAGTTCTGATGCCTAACCAGTGAGGAATGCTGAGCTCTGACAGAGCCGGGGCACAGCTTGGTGACAGTAACATCACAAGCACCTGAGGAAGAAAACAAACCCGAAGGATTCCCCCCTCAGGGGAACAACACACATTGCACAACTGGAAACTCAACCTGGGGTTCAAGGTCATGTTCACCCCTCAACACCTCTATAGCCACAAAGTTGACAGGGCTCACTTTATAAACTCACCCAGCTTCAGGTCTAGGAAGGACTCAGATGCACACAGTCACAGCCACACAGAGATACCAGACAGCTCTACCCCAAACCCTGAAATGTTGTTCCTCACACACCTAGAGGTGAGACCTTAAACGTTAATTTCTAGATTTTTAATTCTTATTAATTTTACTTTATGTGCTTGCCTGGTTGGCTGCGTGAGTGCGTGGGAGTCTGTGGAGGTTGGAAGAGAGCATCCGAGTCCCTGAAATTGGAGTTCCAGATGACTGTCAACCACTCTATGGATTCTGAACTTGGGTCCTTCGTGAGAGCCTCTGTCTAGTGCTCTTAACTCCTGAGGTATATCTCCAGACCCAGTTAATACTTTTATTATTTGAGGCTTCACATGGGCTTGCCTGGCAAGAATGAGGCCCTGAGTTCAACCACTAGTACTGTGTGAGCCTGAACGGGTGTGGTGTGACCTAGTAATCTCGGCACTTGAGAGGTAGAGGCAGGAGGATTGGAGGAGACTCAAGGCTATTCTTGACTACATAGTAAGTTTTCAGCTAACATGAGATACATGGGTCTCTGTCCCACAAAAGAAAATAATAAGTTAATGAATTTCGCAAGCTTGTATCACTTGGCAGTAAATCTTTAAATGCTCGAGAAAGGGGGAAAAAATCTATGTGTGTTTATTCCAAAGCCCCCAGTAAATAATGAGGACCTGGCTTAGGAATCCCCCCACCGAATCAGCCTCAGTGT
The DNA here is from genome assembly GCF_021556685.1 of Rattus norvegicus. Classification (NCBI taxonomy): domain Eukaryota; kingdom Metazoa; phylum Chordata; class Mammalia; order Rodentia; family Muridae; genus Rattus; species Rattus norvegicus. Next base: position 158,090,705 of record NC_141538.1, read on the forward strand.
CTACTCCATCTCCACAGGCTCCAGTATTTCTCCTCATTTTAACCAAGCGCTCCTAAAGTCCAGGTGCCTCTTCTGTGTCAGTTAACTTCCTGGGTGTGTGACTTTCACCCTCATTGGCTAGGTGTGAGTGAAAGCCACAGTTCAAGGAGAGCCCAGACTTGAGGCCTAAGAGGGCACCCCATGGATCAAGCAAGAGCTGGGAGGTGCAGCAGGACCGGGCAGAGTGTGGTGCCCTGGCACAGCAGGGCCACGTGATACATAAAGGTTAAGAACCCAGCAACACTGGAATAATGTTCCACTGGAAGCACCCAGCTTTTTTGTTTTGTTTTGTTTTGTTTATTTGAGACAGAGTTTCTCTATGCAACCCTGGCTGTCCTAGAACTTGCTCTGTAGACTAGACTGGCCTCAAACTTAGACATCTGCCTGCCTCTACCTCCAGAGTGCTGGGATCAAAAGTGTGCACTACCACTGGGCAAGGACCTAGCTTAATGGTCTGGAGAGTGTAGCTCTGTTCAGGTTGCCCTGTGACAATTACTAAGCCCCTTCCTCTCTCTGGGCCTCTGTTTACCTATACACTAGTGTTTTATACTAAGCTAGTAATGCTCAACCTTGACGGCTATCTCTGGGACACACATGTTTGCCTTGCTGGCTGGAGAACCTCCATTCTTGACGTTCTACCCCATTCTCCTCCTAGCATCTCCCGTGGGACACCATTCTATGTGCCACACAGCCAGTACCCACCTCCTCCCCACCATGGCTGGTGAAGCACAGAGTGCGATTGCTTTCTCTCACCACACAGCAAACTGGGTAAACCTTCCAGACCAGACACAGTCTTCTTAAAACAGCCCTCCCTACTCCTCTAAGAGGTCTCAGCCAAGAGAGAAAGTTCCCTAATCAGAGGACTAGAAAGGGAGAGAAATCACTTGTCACCAGATAAGCCTTATCACCTTATCTCTGAGGACCCATAACCACAGCCCCAGGCTCTGATTCCAAGAGACACAGAGCTTCCCCTCCACCCTCTCCAGAGAAGCCTCTGAGAGAGTCACCTGGCCTGCTCCTCCCTGGGACAAAGCCAGGCCTCACTAGAATGCCCTCTCTCAACCTGGGCAAGTCAGCTCTGTATCTTGTCCCTTCCAGTGCACACCTGACCAGTGTTGGAGCTGCCAGGGCCATTCACCACAGCTTGGAAACCATTGGACCAAGCCCTGTCACGATTCAGACTGAGAGACCGAGGACTAGAGACTGGACTGGAAGAGGCTCACTCTAACCACCTCCAGCTCCTCCTAGCTGGTGACTGCCTGGCTTTGAGTTTCATTTCCCTGTTGTTTATTGTCCCCCCTCCCCCACAGTGTGACACAATACTTTTGAGACTTCTGTCCAGTCTCAGGGGTCATAAGATTCTTGGAGGTTCTGATATACTACACTAGTGCTTCATAGTGAGGCCTGCTGGAGCCATAGCGTCTTCTGAAACTGAAGAAGACCAAGAGCTCATGCAAAAGGCAGTGGACGGTGGTGGGCCTCAGTTGTCCAGCCCAAACAGATGAGCAGGTCTGGCTCCCCTCCAGGCCACTAGAGTCAAGTACATTAGGATGTAGCAAACTGAGAAGAGAGCTGTCTCTCCACCAACCACCTCTTGGACTAACCACCTCTCTGCCTCAGTTTCCCCCATGGAGTATTTAAGCATGGGCCAACGTTAACACAAAGTCTCTGCAGAGACAAGGAAGAGGCCGATTTTATGTCATGCCTTCCGAACACTCAGTCCCTTGCCCATTTCTTGCTCCTCTGCCCATAAGCAAAGTGGCCCGTGTCTCTCTCTGGCTCATCTGTGTCTCCCTTTTGAACTTTGACAGGATGAGATCAGGGCCCTGTCCAAGCCTGTGCCCTCCCAGTCTAAAGAGGAACCTCCAGGTGGTAGTTGTTAGTTCTACATCTGGGAGTCTCCTGGGTAGGAAGGACTCAGGTTGAAAGTCTTTTTCCTCCCTCCAGCAGCAGTGAGGTGCTCCCTCATACACCTACACTCAGCCTCCTGCTCTCCCATGCTCATGCTGTCCCACACTCATGCTCACCCACACTCATGCTCACCCACACTCATGCTCTCCCACACTCATGCTCTCCCACACTCATGCTCTCCCACACTCATGCTCTCCCACACTCATGCTCTCCCACGCTCATGCTCACCCACGCTCATGCTCGCCCACACTCATGCTCTCCCACACTCATGCTCACCCACGTTCATGCTCACCCACACTCATGCTCTCCCACACTCATGCTCACCCACACTCATGCTGTCCCACACTCATGCTCACCCACACTCATGCTCACCCACACTCACTCATGTTCACCCACGCTCATGCTCACCCACGCTCATGCTCTCCCACACTCATGCTCTCCCACACTCATGCTCTCCCACACTCATGCTGTCCCACACTCATGCTCTCCCACACTCATGCTCACCCACACTCATGCTCACCCACACTCATGCTCACCCACACTCATGCTGTCCCACACTCATGCTCACCCACACTCATGCTCTCCCACACTCATGCTCACCCACACTCATGCTCACCCACACTCATGCTCACCCACACTCATGCTCTCCCACACTCATGCTGTCCCACACTCATGCTCACCCACACTCATGCTCACCCACGCTCATGCTCACCCACGCTCATGCTCACCCACGCTCATGCTCACCCACGCTCATGCTCTCCCACGCTCATGCTCACCCACACTCATGCTCACCCACACTCATGCTCACCCACACTCATGCTCACCCACGCTCATGCTCACCCACACTCATGCTCTCCCACACTCATGCTCACCCACACTCATGCTCACCCACACTCATGCTCACCCACACTCATGCTCACCCACACTCATGCTCACCCACACTCATGCTCACCCACACTCATGCTCACCCACACTCATGCTCACCCACACTCATGCTCACTCACACTCATGCTCTCCCATGCTCATCTGCAATCCCCCCAGCTCCTGGGTCACAGCAGCACAGATGAGGCCTGCACCTTTCCTGACTTTCTCCTCTCTGTCCATCAACCCCCAGCCGAAATCCTTCCATGGCTCCCCACTGCCCTTGGAATAAGCCCTAAGTTGAAATATTTAGTTCAGGTTTTTAGGAGCCTACGACCAGGCACCCAAGAGGCACCTCCCCAGCATGGTCCACCAGCATGGTCCACCGTGACAAAGCCACATTCGGGCACATTGTGTCCCATCCATGCAGGGATCACATGTCCTCTGTCTAAAGAGGGCCCTGGGGTAGAAGAGGGAGGCAGAGAGAGAGAGGAGAGTCCTGTCTAGCCTCTACTGAGGTCTCCCCATTCATCTGACAGCATCTGTTGGCTTCCTTTGGTTCTCAGCAGCTGGGCAGCTTACCTAAGTCTAGCCTGTTTCCTGGATCAGGGCTGTAGGTGGGAAGGATGTGTTCATCCATACAGGGCCTGCCTCCACCCTGCTCACCTTGCATAATGGTTGTGGAGTCACACCACATGCCAAGACCATAGCAGATGCTGGGGCAGCTGGGAGGTGACATCTACCTAGCCCGTGGTTTCCTCTGTGAAGCCCTCCTACCATTTGTACAGAGTGCACGGAGGCTCAGGAAAAAACCTCCCTCTAACTTAGCAGGATTTTTCAGGCTCTACCATCGTCTCCTTCCCCACACTCTCCTGGGCTTCATTTTCTACCACCTCCTCTTCAGCATCGGAGTGGTGGCCTTTGACAGCCACGGAGGCTGCGGATCAGGTGTCCTAGACTCACTCTTCACAGAGGAGGACCTTCTGGAGGCAGAGCAGTGGACGCCATCATTCCCACCTCTTCACACAGCAAGCCAAGGTCTAGAGTGGTGGGGCTCACTGTCCTAGGCTCTCCGTGGTCAGCCTGTGCAGTCACCCTGTAGCAGCTTAGCACAGTGAAATCGCTGTACCAGCACCAGGGACGGTTGCTCCTGGGTTTTTAATTGTTGTTGGGGCGGGTTGTGGACGGGTCCCGCGTGTGTGCTAGACTCTTGACTTCTCCTCTAAGTCAATAGACTGGCTCAGAGGCCTCTCCCCCTACGATTCCCCCCCCCCCCATTTTCTTCTTGGGGATAATGGAGTCTCTTTGTAGCCTAATCAGCCTCCTGAGGGGCCCGGGAGGCCAGGAGCGCTTCCCCGGCAGCAATCGGTGGAAAAGAAAGCAAGATTAGGCCAGGGTCTGGCCCACACCACAGCAAAGCGCCACCAGGCATTTGCTTCTTCAAAGCCCCTTGGGGGCTTGGTTACTTTATTTCTAAAGTTGTTTGTATTTCTAAAGTGGCCATTGAGGCGAGAGCAGGCTGCTACCGAGGGGAGGAGGAGCCAGGGACTCTCACCAGCCTGGGACTTCCCCCAGCAGGCTTCAGGGGGCTTTCTTTCCCCGTACCAGCCCTGTCCTTCCTCCAGCCCTGAGCCATCCACAGTGCCGGTCAAATGAGGAAACTGAGGCCTTAGGTAGCTGGGACGTCACTGTTATTGTAAGACTCCCTGCCACGGGCTAGACTTCAGATTGGAACCCACCAATCAGCAGAGATGGGGGAAAGGGAGCCGGGTGGGGTGGGGGCGGGGCAGCGCAAAAGGCCATTTGTAGCCGGTCTTGGGGCACTCTCTGATGGGACCTCAGTGTGGCCCCAACTGGTTACGGAAGGGGATGTTCCAACTGGAACACAGTGAGAGCCTCCCAGTTTTCAAGAAAGTTCCAGAGCCTCCTTTTTTCAGGTCCTGTTAAAGTCCCACTAATAAAGGTGTGAAATATGGGGATTCGGTAATAGTTCATATCCTTCCCCACACCTGACAAAAGAGGGGTGGGCACTACCACTCTGTCCATTTTCGGACACCAGGAAGAAGATGAAAGGGTATTGGCTTCTACGTCACAGAGGGCCAAATCTGAAGCCAAGGTGCCTTTCAGGGGCGCCCTCCCTCCTGCAGCCTCTCTCTCTCTCTCTCTCTCTCTCTCTCTCTCTCTCTCTCTCTCTCCTCTCTCCTCTCTCCTCTCTCCTCTCTCTCTCTACACACACACACACACACACACACACACACACCCTTCTTAACTGATTTTTGAGGCCTAGAAAGGGCAAATCCAGGAAATCCTGTCGAGGAAGGAATTTACAAGGATGGGGTGGGGGGTGCGGGGTGGGGGGAGTGGGGGCTTAGAGTTGATGGCCAGGGAGAGACTCTCAGTACTCTACCACTCTCTTGGTTCTGTGATGGCAGAAGACAGGAGATGGGAGTGCTTCTTGGAAGCTTCCATTAGGAAGCAGAGGGTCCAAAACTTTCCTTAAAACTCTCACTGATCCCCATCAAAGCTTGCCTAGGAACCAAAGTCCAGCTTTGATTTTCATGCCTCTGTGGCTCCTATAAATCCAGGGTAGACTTTTAAGACAAGCTTCCTGAGCTCCAGGAAGTTTGAACCCAGACCCCCCCACACACACACACCCCACCCCCCAGCCTCCACCCCACCCTCCCTAAACACCTCCACATCCCCCACAGAACACCTCTGGCAGGCTGGGCTCCATTCTCCCCGGCACCTTAAGACCTGCTGTCTGAAGTTAAACCCACATCCGGAGGCGTGTCTGATCACCTGTCATCCTGGCTGAGGCTTGGGACCTTGGAGAGGAACCCAGATAAAGGCCCCAGCCCACTTGCTGGGGCTTCCCCCAAAAGGATCCCAGGAAAATTGAGGTTAGAGTTTTCTAAGCTACTTCTCTTGGTCCCACCCACTTTTCTGTTCGGCTGGGCCTTCTTTGATCTCGGGTCTTTTGGCCCCTCAGACAAAGAGTTCCGTAAAGGCGAGGGGCTCTGTCCTCCCTCCCCCTCTGCCTTGAACCCTCCGTACAGGGACGCTAGGCATCGGGTGCCTCTGACTCCAAAGGTCAACTTGGGGACTGCTTGCAGCTTTCAGTGGCAGCCCCAAGTACAGCCTACTGTGTGCTCCCATGCTGATTTGCACACACACACACACCATTCACAAATACCTACACACACCTAGCTCCCAGAGACCCAGGTGAACACAGATGCACTCTGGGAAAGAGGGTTTGTTTCTTGGGGCTTAGCGTCCGTTCCACTATAAGATCAGAAATTCATGAGGATGGGGGTGGGAGGGGAATGTCCTGATATCCCGCATATAATTTAGGCGCTCGACACTTAACATGTACACTCAATAAAAGTTCTAAAGAACGAATGAAGAGATTTGCAAATATTTACTTCTGGGGGAAGAGTTTCTCTTTCCTATCCTCTTTTTCCTTTAGGACAAAAAGGGAGGCACACCTGCATTAATCTGTGAAGGGGCCGGGGAGAAGGCTCAGCCAGGAAAAATGTTTCAAGCCTGAGTTTGATCTCAGGTCACCTACAGTGGTGAAAAGAGAGAACTGACTCCTGCAAGTTGTCCTCTGATCTGCACGTGCATACTCAACCCCAGCCAATAAAAAGAAAATGATAAGTGTGTGTGTGTGTGTGTGTGTATGGAAAAGAACTCTTCCAATTACAAAACTGGGAGGCTGCCTCTGTTTTGAAATCAGACTAGTTAGAAATATTTGTTTCTCAGATCATTTGACTATGAAAGAGACATACACAGAGAGACAGAAATAGAGACAGAGTGGAGGAGGAGGAAGAGGAGGAGGAGGAGAGGAAGAAGAGGAAGAAGAAGGAGGAGGAGGAGGGGGGAGGAGGAGGAGGAGGAGGAGGAGGAGGAGGAGGAGGAGGAGGAGGAGGAGGAGGAGGAGGGGGAAGCGCAGAGAGACCAGACAGCTAGCTCTCACTTTCCACCGGCCTCTTCATTTAAATGTCATCACTCTGGGACGTAGGGGGCCTTTAGAGAGTACTGGAAGTATCAAAAACGCAGCTGCTGGGTTCTGAGCAGCGCGTTACCTCAGGAGGCACAGGGACCTCTTTACACAGTATTTAAAATTCTGCTCCTGTGTACTCCAGCGAAGACTTGGACTTTTGTTTGTTGGTTTTATTTAGCTTGTACCTGACTTTCAAATGGATCTGGAATTCCATCCAAAGGATAGGAGCCTTTGTGTAAATCTCTATCCGTGGGAAATCGAGGCGCAGAGACATTCATCGACGCATGGCAAGTTGCAAGGCTAGTGTGCTGGGGACTGGTGCGTTCTGCCCATCCCTGGTGCTCCAGCACCGGTTACCCGGAGCTGCCGGGGCTAGGAGCACAAGCCAGCGGATGGTCGCGAACACTCGGACGCGGAGAACCGGTGGGTGGAACAGCACCCGAAGCAGCACTTTGCATTCTCGGGCAGTGCAGTCTGGCCTTCCAATGTTCCCCGCTCCCCATCCCCCTGGCTCTGAGGACAAAACCTGGAGCTGAGAACTCGGGCACTGTCGCCTTTCAGACCCGGGAACTTCGCCTAGGGACAGTTAAGCGGGAAGGCGCGACCCAAGTACCCGGCTGGAGGCGGGGGGATCGCGCTCCGCTGCGCCGCTGGCCGAGGCCCAGCGCTGGGTCAGAGCGCGCCGCCCCGGTCCCCGCCCCACCCGCTCGGCGCGCTCGCCTCTAATTAAGCGGCTGGATCCCGGGAAGCCGCCGGGCCGCGCGGTAATACGATGAGCCGCCTTTGTACTGGTGTCACCCAACGCCGAGCATCAAAAGCGCTGCGACCCGCCGCCCGGCCCCGCTTGCTCTGCAGCCCGCCACGACCGCGGTCCGGGGCAGCCTCTCGGCGACTGCGTCCCTTTGTCTTTCCCGCTGCTGCCCTGCGCCCCCCTCTCCTCTTGGCGCTGCTTAGCGTCCCCATACGCCACTCCCCGTCGTCTCTCCTGCACGCCTCTCCACGATCGCTCCCTTTCTGCAGACGCTCTCCTACTTTCTCACCCCTTGTCTTCGGCTCCGGGTCCCCACAGCCCCACCCCACCGCTGCCTGACTCAAGCTCAGGCCTCGCTCGCTTCCAAGGCTTAGAAACCGAGCTAGGGAGCTGACCCTAGACCTCGTGCGCTCGCTAATGGCAGCCCTGGACTTCCAGAGACCTGCGGCGGCCTCCTGGTCCCTGGAAATCCACCGGAACTCAACTCAGCTCTTGCACCAAAGGACTAGACAATATGCTCTGGGGAGCTTGGAAACTGGATTTGGGGCTCACACAATTTCCCCTCATCCCTCAAGAGGGTGCTGGGGTCTGCCGGATGCTTTCCCTCTCCTCCTGGGCTTAAGTTGTTGACCCGGCCTTCACATATCTCTCCCCACATCCCTTCGTTTGGCCCCCACCTCCCCTTTGCCCTCGACCCCTTCTCTTCCTCCTGCAGGCCCCTCCCCTTCTCATGTTGAGCCCCCCCTCCCCTAATCTCTTTCCCCCTTGGAATCTTGGTCTCGCCCCTCCCCAGCCCCACTTTGTTTGAAGTTATGGAGAGATCTAGCTACAAATGGCGCAGCTTCCCCCTTAGGTCGCCGTTCTGCCTTGATTAGATTTGGGAAGGCGAGTTTCCTCCCTCCCCCGGCCTGACCCAGCGGGGCCAGTCCCAACCGAGAGGGTCAGAAAGTGCTGACCCCATTTCCACCCCCTCCCCATAGTCAGCAGGAGTTAGGGGTAGGGAAAAAGAGGGGGAGGGCCCAGGGTAACAGAAACTTAGGGGCCATCCCCATCTTCCAATCATCCAGGGTCCCCAACTGGGTTTCCTAATTACCCCATTAGGGGAGTGGGAGGGGATGCGGCTATTTTTCAGGAATTCCCGGAATGCACCCCCACCCCAGTCAGACCTTCCAGGCCTCAGAGAGAACTTTCCCTTTGGGGTTTCGAAGCGAGAGCCCTCTTCTCAAGCTGTCTTGAGGCTGTTAGCTTACGGGTTTCTTAGCCTTAGGTACCCTAACTGGGGCTGCGGACAGAGAGGTCGCCTTAACTCCGTTGATGGCCATAGAGTAACCGCAAGCCTCAACTTTACAAAGAGCATCGTTCGCTGAGCCCTCTCTGTGCATTATGTAATGTTGACATGCAAGGTAGTGTGTAACAACGGTTTTCAGGGGGAAAAAGGTTCCTTAATAAAAGTAAAAGTCTCAAAAAGCAGCTCGCTGCCTGCCTGGTGGCTACTGTTGTGTGTGCTTTAAAACCCTTCCACGCAAATTCCACTCAAAAATTTGGAAAGCTGTGAAAAGGGAGGGGTGGCGGGTGGGGGAGGTTAATCCGGGTTTAACGCTCCTGCGTTGCAGACTCAGGACCAGGGTTGGCCCGACTGTCTTATCGCCTCCCAACATTTGAGACGCCCATATTTTACCCAGCCAAACAGCTTGGAGAGCAGCGCAGACGGCTGCCGTGGTCGCGCCTCAGGAAAATGTGTTATTAATATCTAAATAACTTCCCAATACTGTCTGGTAAATCTCCCTTCACCGTTCCAAATGATGAATTCGTTTGAAGTCTTCCCCCAGCCTCATCTTTTCAATGTGTGTGTGTGTGTGTGTGTGTGTGTGTGTGTGTGTGTGTGTGTGTCCCTCTCTCTCTCTCTCTCTCTCTTCTCCCTTCTTCTTAGCCAGGCTTATTTCAAACTGGTAAATATCTAATTCCTTTAACTGCCGCTCGGTGCACGCGAATCTTTTAGGTACAGACGCCTTGAAACGGCCGCCGCGCGGCGGGTGCGTGCCCAGGGGGTGAACACGGAACGCGCGCGTTCGCTCAGCGGGGGACCCCACTTGCTCGACTCCAGCAACTTCGGTACGCCGGGGCCTGCTCGCCCCAGGGGCCTGGCTCCTGCATCCCTAGTATCCCAGCGGCATCCCCAGCATCCAGGCCCCGCGGCCCGTTACGGCCCTGCACGTCTTCTGCGCTCTGCACTCGTTGATTCTCGTTTATAAAGTTTGTTTTCTGAATGTCTTCTATTAGATTACGCTCCTTCACAGCCCCTCCCCAACCTTATCTCCTTCTGTCTCTTCTCTCCTGGCCCGTCACACTAAATTTAGGCACCCGTTTATCTGGAGCGCCGTTTGCAGACTTTATTTACCCCGGGATGCGGGGCTGCGAGCGTGCGAGCGCGTGTTCGTCTTTGTAACAGCTATCGCCTCATTGTAGTGTCGCTTAGTCTCAGCTCCCTCCTCCTCACTCGTGTCTTGGGTTCAGGAGGACTGGGGGCGGGAGGGGGGTGAGGGAGTCTTGTCAGCTCAGTGTGGGCTCGCCCCCTCGCTAGGAGCTCCCTCCCCCCCGGGGACCTTCTGCGTCCCATCCCCCACCGGACCGTGGGGGCCTCCCAGGCCCCCTCCTACGCTCGCTCTGTTCCTTCCATATCCAAAGCGGAGCGCTGCCTAAAGCCGAGGAATTGCCTGACACCCCCTATCTTCCTCGGAGCCCCCATTATGCGAAGCTGATCCTCCTCTGAACAGACTCAAATCCCGCCTGGACTGTGTTTGATTAGATTGCCAACCCGGGGTAATCCTTTGATTTGGTGGAGTGTCAATTACCTTTCTCTAAACACACATTTACAGAGGAGGGAAGTTGTAGGTTTAAATCAATGCAGATCTCCTCCTGATAAATGGACGGTCTTGGTACCCACTCCGCCCAGCCCTCTTCTCCAAGGCCCCACCCAGGTCTCTGCTTCCCTAACCCCCCCCCCAAAAAAAAACATTGACCCCTTCCAGGTGTGAAGTCTCCAGGGATGAGGGGAACTCTAAGAAAAAGTGCGGGCTGTGAGGAGCCCTGCCCCCCTTCCCCTATTCATTCGCTCCCCCGGAGCCTAATTAAATTTGGCAGGTCCTTGTACACACAATCAAAACAGCTTCCTCCGGTGCGGCAAACGACCGAAAACCGCATTAGCAGCCATCGCCGCTGCCAAATTAAATTGTTTCCCACCTCCTTTTACAAGTGTCTAAAACCGACACTTCGGACTCCCCCCCCCCCCCACCTCCGCCTCCTTTCTGATCCTTCCCCTGGTATTCTACTCCACACCTGTAAGTTTACCCTTCTTCAAATAAATTAAGGGGAAAATGCAAAGAAAGCAAACCTACGGTCCGAGATGTATCGCTGGGTGGGGAGAGTACTTGCTTGGCCCGTGCCAGGTCGGTTCAATCCTCTCTAAGGTAAAATTAAGGCCCAGCCCCACCCTTTTCTTTCTGAAGCCCCCACCCCCCCCCAGCCTTTTGCACCCCTGAGCTCTCTTCTCCCACTTGAATCAGACACCCGTGTGTATTCCGGGCCACACAGGAAAACAACTTCTTATGCCCCTGGTAACTTTTTGAGTGTTTCATTTTAATTATAACCCCACTGGGCTTTGTACCCTAGGGACCAACCGGTCCTATGTGATGTGTGATGTGTTCAGCTTCGACTCCAGCCTGAGAGAAGTCAGATGCCTGAGGCTTTGGCTGCCGGTTGTGTTTTACTGCAACTATTGTTACTGTCTCTCCATCCTGCCTATCTCTCTGGCTACTGAAGAACGCCCGAGCTTTCTTTGCAGCAGTTTCTAGGGGGGGGAATCTCTTTCTCTACTTTCTCTGTTCAGATCTATACAAGGCCAACTCTACCCATCCCCTATCTCTTGGGGAGAGGGACGAAGAGGAGAGGGTCTAAACCACAAAGGATGCAAACTGTCCCCTTCCTTCTCCAGGTAAGCTGAGCTCAGATGGCCTCAGCCCCTATAGGCAGCAGTCCTGAGAATTCTCACTAGCAACAATCCTAATAACTCAGTCTTAGCTAGGATAAGAGGGAAAGAGGAAGGGAAAGGAAAAAAAAAAAGCCCACAGTCTCATGAATATCAGCCCAAGGGAAGCAGGAGTGAGCCGTTCAGAGATGAAAGTGCGGAGAAATAAAAGCTCAATTTAATCTGTTTTAAAACCCTTCAACTTAACGTTTGTGCTTCAAACTCTGAGAGTGAAGACTGATTGCGGATAAATAGTTTCTTACCATGCCTGGAAGCTATTACACCCCTCTCCAACACAGCTTCCTATTCATCGGCCTCAGTTTTCATTACCAGCTCTAATAAGTCTTAACATTATTAAATGCCAAGCGAGCGATTGGAAGAAACGGACCCAGGGAGGGATCTCTCTTTAGCGCTTAAAGAGGAGCTCCTCTTAAACCCCTCTTTGGTGGCTCCCCGCCACGAGAAGGGCGACCCTGGGAGAAAGCATTTGTCAAAAAGCAAGAAGCCAAAACAAAGTTGTGAGTGTGTGTACCCCTCCCCTTGGTGGGGGGGAGGTGGGTATCTGGGCGGGCTCTGGACTCAAACCCCGGTGAGGGCTGGATGGGGCTTTTCAGCTTTAATTCGACTGTGAAACTAATGTGTAGGGAGAGAGAGAGAGAGAGAGAGAGAGAGAGAGAGAGAGAGAGAGAGAGAGCCACATGCCTGCCAACCCACAGGCCAGGGTTCATGCTGGACACCAAATCTGCCCACGATTCTTTTATTTAAATTGCCACTGCTCCTCCACAGCTGCCTATGGTCAGGCTGCAAACTCCAGATCCAAAGGCTCATAGGTAGGCCTTCAGCCACCTGAAAGAGGTGGAAACTCACAAGGCCATTCAGTGCCCCAAGTGTCACTCATGCCCCAACAGCAGCTGGAACTCTGGAGATCTATCAAGACACCAGCCCCTTGCAAACCACTTCATTCTTACAGCTTTGTACGTTCAACACCTGTGTTCTCAGCTGGCCTCATCTGGACAGGACAGACCCGGTCTCTAAACCTCCAGAGACTTGGACCGTCCTGGGTTTCTGGCAGGGAAAACCTCTCTCCAGCGAAGCCTCTGGTTCACTGGTTTTGTGAGGCCTCCGAGTTCTCTAAGGCAGGGGGGTGCCCCAAGACACAGTCTTCTTTCTATCTCTTTCCCCATTCTCTTCTTTTTTTTTTTTCTCAGAGGCCACTGACCTCTTGCATTTCCTCACACACTGAATTCGGACACATCCCCCTTCGTACACACGGCGCAAGCCATCTCTAAACAAACTCAAATATCCCAACTGCTTCCTGGAGGCAACTCTTAGAGGTGTTTGGTGTGTGGCATGTACTTAGAAAGATTATTTGAATTCAGGATCCACCAGTAGTTCTCTGATTTTTTTTAAAAGGCTAACTTGTCTTTCTGATAAACTGAGATAAACCCTGGGTTTCCAGGAAGGAGGGCTCTAGGCAGAATGGCCGAGGCATTTGCCAGAAGCTAAGTCCAGCAGCAGAGCCAAGGCCCCTCTGGCAGGCCTGGCACAGCAGGATACCAGCTCGCTTTCTCTCTCTCTCTCTCTCTCTCTCTCTCTCTCTCTCTCTCTCTCTCTCTCTGTCGTGCTTTTTATCCCTGGAGGGGGGGGGTGACAGCATCCCTTCTAGGGTCTTGAGACCGTCAACAGCCTAGCACTTCCCTCCTCTCCAATCCTTTCGGTTGAACTGGGCTGGTGGGGGCTGGGCCTCCATCTCTGGGTGTTGTCTTTAGAAGTGGGATTTTGTCTGTGAAGTTCATCTTCAAGGTTGGAAGGCACTCCAGAGAACGAGAGAGAGAGAGAGAGAGAGAGAGAGAGAGAGAGAGAGAGAGAGAGAGACCTACTAGACTGGAGCAGCTAAGAAAGGAACTCTGCAGAAACCTCTGGAAGAATTCTCAGACAAGGGATTTTTCTAGTAAATGTCCTACACTTTCCCCAAAGATTCTCGTCTTCCTGATTCATTTGCCTGCCTGGCATGCGTGTTTCAGGCGTCCTCTTTTCCGGGGGGTCAGTCTTTGTGACTCTGAAATTTTCATATCCACCCCCCTTAGGGTCCCCACTTTTGTACAGACAAGAAGACTTCTGCGGGAGGGGTGACGAAGGATGACTTCCCCATGCAGAAACAGAAATACAGCCCGGTTCTCAAGCCGGGCTGCAGGCATTTGAAAGATAAACTTTAGCCCTGACGGCTCCGGAGAGAAGGATGAGTGCCGGGAGTCTGCGCAGGGAAGACTAGCTAAGGTTGGACAGAGAGGGTGGTGGGTGAATCCCCCGACCCTTGGCATCTGGGAACTTGGCCACCAGCCCCCGACACACAGTGCTTGCCAAGAGGAAAGCACCCTTGTGCCCCAGCTCCTCCCTGGCCATGCGGGACTGAGAGGCAGCCCGCGCCGCTCGGGCTAATTCTTATTGATTGCAGCGGTCAGTCAGCTGTCAGGCGGGGTTTCAAGGGACCGTTTAGAAAGCGTGTGCGGGGCTGGTTAACAAATTCATTTAGGGAGCCCCAGGCGGGCTCCTCCTTCCTCACCCTCCTCCCTTGTCTCCCGCACACTTGTCTAAGTTTTCTATAAATAATTGATCGACGCCAAAATGCCAGCTCCAGAGGCTGCACGGGCTGTGGACCTGGGCACGCTCCGGGGGAGGGAGTGACAGTTGAGGCGCAGGTTTGTGCTACCTGCAGCCGCGCTCCCAGGACTTGCAGTGGTGGGGAGAAATAGACCCGTGCACCCTAACGCTTTCAAAACCCAGGCCGCCGGCGATCTGAGACTTTCCCCCCCAAACCATCCCAGCTGTGGCAGAGGTTAATGCGTACACGTTCTCACCAGAAGCGTGGGAAAACGTGGTCTCCGGCGTCACGGGCCACGGTAGGTTCTTACCTTTGTCGCCCAGGATGCCATCGATGCTGTGTTTGGCTTTCTTCTCGCCATCTTCTTCCTTTTTGTCTCCTTCCTCATCGTCCTCTTTCTTCCCGAACTTGATTCTGAGCACTCGGCTAATCGAACTCACTAAACCTCAGAAATTAAAGGCAAAAGAGAGAGTATAAGTTGTTGGGATCGAGGCACGGGAGGCAGAAGTCAGACAACTGCCCCTGCTCAGCTCCCTGCTACCCAATCAAACTCCAGCAAGAAACCTTGGTCACTCCTGGAGCGCGCACGTCCAGGTAAGCCTGCAGAGGCGCCCACCTCGTGCTTCTCAGTAGACATCCTTGGACGCTCACCAGGTGCCTGACCCTACCTTGTGTCCTACAGGCACTCACAACATGCCTACTGCCCTAGCGTGGCTCAGCCCTTGCTGCAGCCAGGCAGGTGTGTCCTGACCCCGTATGCTTGCACACAACTGTACAGTCAGAAACAAACCTAGCAGCTTCCCCCCCTCACCACAGCATGGTCTGAACTTCGACTCAGAATAGAGCGGGTGAGAGCCCAGGTACACCAACCCTCCTGGGACAGGTCTTTCTTTCTCGAAACCTCTTTCCCCAAAGCTCAAGAGAACCCATTCAAGGTTAACTCCCTTTCAATCATTCTCAGCCTCCCCCATCTCTCTTCCTCTCTCCTTTCTTTCCCATTTCCATTCCTTTTTCCAAACCTCTCCTATTTCAGCTTTCTCTCCCCCTCTCCCTTCCATCCCTCTGGCTTTTGCTTCACGGCTAAGTCTGTATTCTCCAGATGACAGTGGCCCTCTCATCCCCTTCCTCTGTTCATCCCCCAGGCCTACACTCTGACTCTCCATTGAGGCTCCTGGCCAGTTCTGCCGCTGGCTCAGCTACCTTCTCACCTGAGGGCACCGTGCTGCGGTCACAGTGGCCGTCCTTCAGCAGCCGGTCCCGGATTTCCCAGCTGAACATTCCGGGGTTCTCCCTCTTATACTCCTCAATCTTTTTCTCCACATCCGGAGTCGCCACCTGCTTCAGAGGTGGAGGTGGGAGAGCCGGAGTAGAGAGGTGGGATGGGGGAAGGGAAATAGTTTTAGTATCAACCTCCCAAAAGCTTCCCTTCCTCCTAAGATGGGTTTTCAAAGTTCCCCGGATGGCATCAGTGGGGTCATCGGTAAGAAATAAAATAAAATATAATTCATAACCCTGTGGTGTCCTGCCTCACCACCTCAGGCAACACCGAAGGGAGATTTCCTCTGGCTAGGGTTGGAGATTTCAGGTTGGGGGAACAGATGTAGGGACATTCCTGTGAGGTTTCAAAGTCTTGGACAATCTAGAACTCAGCTAACCCATCCTTCAACTTTTCAAATAACCCGACAGTAAAAGCTCCTATGAGAGCTTTTCTGTGGGAAGCTTCCAGACATCCAGGAGTGCTGGGTGACTCTGGTACTGAGAGAGGTGACAACCAAGGTCCATGTCCTAGAGATGGCCTGCTTCAAGCCTTAGAGGTAAAGACACTCACTCTGGGCTTGCTGCCACCGATGGCCCCGGGCCGGATGGACCCAGTCTCCTGGTACCGGCACAGAATCTTGGAGACACAGCCATGGGATACGCGGAGCTGACGGGAGATGACGCAGGGCCGGATGCCGTGGTGGGCCATTTCCACTATCTTGTGCCGGATATGGTTCGGCAGGGGTCGCCCGTTGATGAAGACCCCACCAAGCTGATTGACCCGGCCTTGGCCAAGAGGGGTGGACACTGCGGGAGGGAGGGAAGATAGTGCGTGAATAGAGAACAGAATACAGTTAGTGTGGGGGAGGGGGGACCCAAGACTCCTAACAGCTGATCTTCGAGGTCTTCGTAACTCCTACAGGGAGAAAGAGTCCTGGCTTCAGGGCCTTGGCTTGTTTGTCCCCTACACTGAAGGAAATGAGGATACACCTTGGGGTGAAGAGAATGCCAGAAGGGACAGAGTGGAGCCTGGTGGAGAATAGAGATCTTAAGGGCAGCCACAAATGGTTCTGGGACCCAATTTTGGGGTCACAGGCCTGTTGCCTCTAGAAGAAGGTAACAGCCAGGAAGATGTAGCCTACCGGGTCAGTCCCACACCTCTGGCCGTTTAGGACTCAACTATTCAGTTAAGAGGCTACTTGACTCCCAACCGGTATAGCTCTGGCTTGAGCACCCAGGAGTGGGGCAGCTGAGTCTGTACAGCTTAAGGACTGGTGACATAAAGCAGCCTGTGTAGCGTCTAGGGGCACAAACCATCCCTTAGCAGATTCCCTTCGCTTTTAAACACCCCTAAAGTTCTCATTTCGTTTGGGGGAGCAAATCGAGGGCACACTCCACAATGACCACAAGCTCCAAATTACCCCCAACATGGTCTCAGAAATACAGTAATTGTTCCAGCAGTCTTTGCTGCATCGAAGATGGGTCACTGTGTGTGTGTGTGTGTGTGTGTGTGTGTGTGTGTGTGTCTGTGTCTGTGTGTGTGTGTGTGCGCGCGCGCGCGCGCGCGCGCGCCAGGAAGATAGACATACCTGGTGTGTTCTGGGAAAGGACAACTTAGGCAGGTCTTAATGCAAAGTCTACACAATTTTCTTACAGAAGGTTGGGGGGACACCCGGCGCACTAATTCAGCCTCGATCCCCCCAATTTGGGGACTCGCGGCTGCAGAGATCTGGAAGATTACAACGATTTCACAGAGGCCCAAGAGGAGGAAGCAGACGGAATAATTGGAAAGGAGGAGGGTAGAAGAGGCTTGGTCTGCTGAGCTGTTCCTACCACCCCCTCCTCACTTTCCCGCTCCCACCCCCCCTCACCAATTTTTCTTTGTAAAAGTAGGTATCTGAAGCCACTCTCAGATTTAATCAGAAATCGTGCGTCGCCGAGCCAGAGTCACTCGGTCTCCGTGGCGGGATACGCCATTAGCGCTGGAGAGCTCTCGAACGCCCAACTTTATATTCAAGAGCCTCTTTAGCGACCGGCACTCGGCTCTCCTCAGTATTCTGCGTCATGTTGGGCAAATATTGTCCTAATCCTTCGCGCGTCCTCGGCCGCCTGTTTTGCTTGCATTCGTTCCAGGAGAGGACTCCGGCAAATCCCCGGCTGCCGCGCTCTCCCGCCTGCGTGGCCGCTCGCGCACACTTGATCACGCAGCCCGCTCTCTTCGCCTCTGTCTAATTCGGGGACCCGGCGGCTTCTCGCTGCCCGAAGGGGGGGGACTCCCACCCTAGATCGTCGGCTGCCAGACCGCCCCTTCTCGCCTTCTCTCCCCATCCTCCCGCACCCACAAGTGGGGCCCACACAATGACAAGAGGGGCGTCTAAAAAATAAAATTGGCTCGCCATTTCTAACAGCTCCTGTGACACCCTGGGCTTTTTGAGCCGAGGGAGCTAGAAGACCCTTCCATGACTGGCTGAAAGCCTTCCATCGGTTTAAATAGAAAAGGGAGGGGGCCCGCAAAGGGGCCCTTTCTCTCCAGGCCGACCGCCGCCGGCCGGTCCCCTCTACATCCCGGAGTGGCTAGAGAATTTGGCTGAATGTGTTTCAATACCCAAAACTGTCCCCTGGATTGGATATTGCTGTACAGTTTCTCGGTTTCGAGTTTCTCTCCCGGGACATTTGTAGACTTTAGAAAGACGGAGTGAAAAGTTGTGTTTCGGATTTTTTTGGTTTTTGTTTTTTGCGGGAAATAATGGCACTATGCGTTGTTTTCAATTAGTTTGTGTCCGAGCGGGGAAAAGAAAAACTAAGCCAGTTAGTAAGTTGCTTTGGAGTAAGCGGACAGCCTGGTAGGGTAGAAATAGAGTATCGCTTGTTGGTATTTCGAAATAAAAGGGGTTGGGACCCCATCCCGGTTTTGAGGGACCGATTCAAAGCTAGGGAAGAAAGCCGGCCGTGCTGCGCAGAGACCCGGGAACTCCGCAGTGCCAGAGAATAGTGGAAAACCCTGGAATTTACCGGAGCGCAAAATGGACCAGATGCGAACTCCCCGGGGAGTCGCATCCTGCGGCGAAAGACCGGCAGCCGGTGACCCACGGAGCGCGGGCCGAAGGTCAACGGAGTCCACGCAGAAACTGACAAGTGTCCGCTCTAGAAACTTCCCGGCTCGCACGCGGAGACTCGGACCCAGCAGAGCCCCGGAAGCCCCGCTGCTCGCTCCCCTGGAGGGCGACACCTCCGAGGCCCTCGGGGGACCCTGTGAAGGCCTCCAGCGCGATCTTACCTTCCAGGGGGAAGCCGGTGCGCGGGTAGTTCTGCCCCGGGCCGGGTCTCATCATCCTGGGGACCGCGCCGGGCAGCGCCGCCATTCCTGCGCACGCCGGAGACGAATCCAGAGTCGGCTGGATAAACCTCTTGGCGTCTCTTCCTTTCACCCCTGCTGCGATCCTCCTCTTCTCTTCTTCCCTTTCCCCCCCCACTAGCCTCTTCCCCCTCCCTTCTGCACACTCCCCCCCCACCCGGCTGCAGACGCGCCCCTTCCAGAAGCTGGGCGGGGGGGGTGAGTTGGGGGCGGGGGGAGTGGAAGGTGGCGACAAGGAAGTTCAAACAAACAAACACTCCAACCCCAAGTCCGCCTCCACCCGCCAGGCTCGGCCAGAAGTTAAGCCGAATGACACCGGCAGCCGTGGGCCGAGCAGGCCGGGCTCCCTGTCCCCAGCTGCGCCTTGCAGGCCACCCGCTCCCGCGCTCCCGGCCGAAGTTCCTGAGCCCAGAGGCTGTGGAGTGGATTTCTTTGGGTCTTTATTTATATATTTATTCTCTGGCTCGGACTCCCTCCTCCCTTCTATCCCTCCTCTCCACGCCTCTTTCTGCTCGCCCTCACACCCTGTCCCCGGGAGGACTGGAGCAGGGAATGCGCGCCTGCTCGGGTTTCGGACTGGAGGGGAGGCGACCCGAGCGACAGGGTTGGGGAACAGAAGAGGAAAAGCGAGGGGGCGCGAGCGATCAGCTGGGTAAGTTGTGCAAAAGTGCTCAACCGCAGGGGAGGGGAGGGAGCAGGCTGCAGCCAGAGAGATCTGATAGGTTCGGACTTTTCTTTTATTCATGAGGAGGAAAGGGGGCCAGTTCGGGAGGGAGAGGGGACCGATAACGTAAAGAAGTCGCCAACGAATATTTTCCCCCTTTCTTTCTAATCTCCAACTCGACCTCGTTTTATTTTCTTCTTCTTCTTCTTCTTTTTCTTTTCTTTCTTTTTTTTCCCCAGGGGGCGGCGGGGGAGGGAGATAATTTGAAACTCTGAGTCCAGGGATGGAGTGGGCTGGGGCAGAGAGAGGGAGCGGGTAACTTCTTTTAAGTGTTGTCTGGAGATGAACCAGCGGTCTGTGCTCCCCAGCCCGGGTCCCCAGGACTGCTCTCAGTTGTCTGCCCGCCACGTAAGGAAGCCGGCCTTGGGCTGGGGCGTTTCTCTGTCCTCTCTGCCCATCTCCGGCCTCCCAGACTAGGGTTGACCACACTTGTCCCTTCTCTTTTGAGCTCACTAGTTCTGAACTTTGCTTGACAAGGACTTCCTCCCTGGGCGAAACAGAGTAGGGTGACATCCCTGGAAGAATTTTGACTTCTCTGATACCTGTCAGGGCTTTCCGGCTAGGGTCTTGCCTGGCCTCCTGCAGCTCGGAGGGTGGGCAGCAAGACTTGCATACTCTGATGTCGGTAAATCTGAGTCTGTCGAACCCTTGGGAACAACCTCCCTTTCTTTCCAGCTACTCTTCCAGCTTCTGTGACCATCTAGGAGCCCTTTCTATCGGGTGTCCTGGAGACTGTATCAGCAAGACTGAGGATCTGGGAGTCTCATGGCAGACAGCTCAGTGGGAGACAGAAGGATAGAGCTTGGTACCCAATTCAACTCCTCCACTGGAGGGTTGGGATGGTGATGCCCCAATTAGATGGTCGTGTGTGTGTGTGTGTGTGTGTGTGTGTGTGTGTGTGTGTGTGTGTGTGTGTGTTTGGTCAGAGATCCCACAATTCTCTGTTCTCTGAAGCCAGAGTAACCAGTGGTCTCTGCCTCAGGACCTAGATTCCCAGGGGTGAAAAGCCTTCCCAGCAGGGTAGAACTCTGCCATTACAGATCTTTTGTGTGCCCCCCACCTCCACCTCACACATCCCCCAACACTCCAGGAAAAGGCCTTTCTGGCCCAGCCCTGGAGGTAAAATACAATAAAACAAATCCAGTCCTCAAGCTCATCCCCCTGCCCAGCCTCCTCCTGGTGATGGAGGGGGTCAGTCTGGTCTTGGCCTGGGGGTGCTCTCTGCCGGCTGGCCTCAGTGTGTCCTCTCTCTTCCCCTCCTCCTCACCTGTGACCTTTGCCCCTCTCAGCATGCTACTGACCCTTTGTCCTAGCATGAGGGGCTCATCAGACTTCTTCAGGGGTGGGGGGGAGCTTCCGGGGATGGGGGGCCCTGTGGAAAAGCTTGTTAAATGCTTGGAGGTTTGAATAGGGAGAGGGGAGAAGCCAAGCAGTTTTAACTTTGTGCTCTGAGTCATAGGCACCCTTATCACCAGGTGGGGAGACAGAGCTTTTGGCCTGTAGGTTGTCCATGGGGAAAAAGGAGCAAATCCCTGAGGAGCCTAGCCTGCCTTTACTCCTGAGGTAGATATCCGGGTTTTTTATATAGACATATATATATGCATATATATGTTTCTATAAACATACAATACACACATTTAATGCGTTCTCCTTCAGTCTTGCATCTGTCTGTCCATCCCTCTACCCCCCCCCCCGCCTCGCCCCTCCACACGGCAGGTTTTAGGTTCATTCCTTTGTATGGTGTGTGATCTCAGCAGCTTTCACTGACATCTTTGGGTTTTTATGTGCAGGTGGGGTCTGTGTAAGCTTGTCTCAGGTCGATCCTGGGTAAATCAAATGTGGGTTTCTCAATGGGGGGGTGTAATGCTGTCCGCGTAGCTGGCAATGAAAGTTTGTGAAGGGGTACCATCTGTATTTTAACTGGCTCCCCTTCTGTAAGTGCCTGGCACCTGGGCTGTTAGGCCCAGTTTCTCTGTATCAACCCTGTAACTGGCAACTGGCACAGCAGTTAGAGTGAGACCGACACCCAGCTGGTAACAACCGGTGCAGGATGGGTGCTGTTGAGACCCTCAGATCTGTGGTTGGTGGCCTCCTCGTCCTTGAGGTGATCTTCCGCTCCCGGACACAGAGGCGGTTGCTCACTAACCCAGGCCCTGCACGGACACACGTCTGCTGGGGATCCCTGGAGCCCAGGCAGGGCAGACACCAGAGGGGAGGAAGCGGGGGTTGTCTGTCAGAATGAGCGTGGCCATTCTCGCCTGTTGGAGAGCAATTTCACAAATGATTTTTGCAACAATTAAGAAGTGTGGCGGGGTGAAATGGCGATTTCACATCCAGCAGGGGAAAGGGGGGTTCACCTGGGGATGGGTGGCTGCAGCTGGGGTAGTCGAGAAACTCTCCTGCTTGGCCGGTCCCCTGGCTCACCCCCTTGTCCCACTGTACCCCCTCCCAAGTCATCAATCAACTCCCAAGGTCTCCAGTGCCTCAGAGGGTCCCAGGACTCCAGCTCCTGCTGTGAGCTCCAGCCAACACTTGCCCAGGCTCGCTCTCTCTCTCTCTCTCTCTCTCTCTCTCTCTCTCTCTCTCTCTCTCAGATCACCCTCGCTCTCTGTCTCCCTCTCCTCCCTCCTTCCCTCCACCTCAGTTCTCCATACACTTTCTCTGTTCCCCGCCATCTGTCTCCTCTCTCTCGGGCTGCTTTGTGCTTAGGGTCCCTCTCTCTTCCTCCTTGCTTTTCTGACTCCTCCCCAGCGGGTTTCCTCTGCCCGACTCTGTGGTCTGGTCCTCCCGCCTCCTCATCTCCATGGTTTCCAGAAGTATGACCGGCCTCCACTGCTCTGTGGGCTGGAACTCAGACCAGAATCCTTTGGTCCAGATGGGGCTGGACTTTGGGGAAGAGACTCTTCTCCCCCACTCCTCCCCCTCCCCTTCCCCTTTCCTCCCTTCCCCCCTTTTTCCCCCCTCCCATCCTCCCCTCTTCTTCCTCCCCCTCTCCCTTCCCCTTTCCTCTCCCCCATTCTCTTGTTCTCTTTTCTTACTCCTCTTTTTCCTCCTTCCTACCTTCCTTCCCTCCTCCTCCCCATCTCCTGTCTCTCTTCCTATTTCCCCATTCTTTCTCCTTTCCCTCCACCATTCTTCCTCCCCCTTTTCTTTCCCTTCTTTAACTCCCCTCCATCATCTCTCTACCCCCCCTTTTCTTTGGTCTCACTGTATAGGGCATCCTCCGCCACCCCAAACCACTTCTGTTCTAGCGCTGTCCCTCTTGGGCAGATACCTCCTAAGTCTAACTCTCCCAGCCTCGTCTGGAATCTTCGCACACAAACTCTCTTTTAAAAGGCTGTAGCAACACCAACAGTCTTCCTTTCAAGTTTCTAGCAGAGCCCTCCACAGTGCATTAAGCAGGAGAGAAAGAAATGGGGAGGGGGGCACTCCGAACTGTTTGATGAGCAGGAGACGGTGTCCCTGGCTGCTCAGATCTGCACAGGACAGATAGAAAATGTGAGAGTTCAGCCAACTGAGGCCCAGACCCCCAGCCACTGCCCACTGCTGGTACCCCAGCTCTCAGAAGTAGAGCCTGTTTATTTCAGCTCAGATACAGAGAGCATTTTCGGAAAGTGATTACCTAATGCGGCATCCTGGCATCTTTCTTTACAGGGTGCTAAAGACACCCTGAAGAAACGGGGCTTTTGATTTGGGGCCTTTGATATTTCCTGAGGCTCCTGACAACTCTGCTGGGCTGAGAGGGGCCAGAGCCATCATTTGGAATTGACTCTGTTCGATGAGACCAGAGGGTAGGTGTGGGAAGGGGACAGGTTTAGAGTAGCCTGGGACAAAGGGCTCCGAGGTTCCTGAGGCTGCCAGGTGGGACCCTGGAGCAGGGCTGGACAAGGACTCCATGGGAACTCAGCCATGCCCTCTTTCTCTTTTAGGGAGTATGCCCTTTGTGAGGTGATATAGTGAAGTGCCCACCCAGGCAGGAATCAGAAAGAGAAGGAAGCCCAATTGTTCTTATATCTCACATTTTAATCCCCCCCTCAAATAAAATCAATTTACATGGAGATTGCTGCTCTCCACATACTGAGAGCCAGGTACCTCAGGGTAGGGTCTGAGGGCTCCTCCCCTGGCTTCCTAGCCACCTCTCTTCCCCCTCTTTCCATCCGTCTCCCCCTTCCTCATTTATCCCTCCCTGCTTCCTCATTTCTCCCTCCCTGCTTCCTCATTTCCTCTCCATTGAGCCCCCCTCCTGTCTCAGAGCTCTTTCCCCTCCCTCTTCTCTTTCCTCTTCCCTCTTCCCCCTCTTTCTATGCTCCCATCACCTCTCCTTTCTTCTCTATTTCTTTCTCTTCTGCCTTTTCCTCAGGCTAATTCTCAGAGCCTGTGCCTCCTAAGATTCTGGAAACGAAGAGCAGGGCGGATGAAGCCATGAGAGTGACCCAGGAGATGCCAGGATGGTACCAGCTGTCCTTGACATTGAAGATGGCTGGCCCCCTTCTTCCTCCTCCTTGTCCAGATGAACCTGCCTGCCCTCTGCTATCCCCTCAGCCTCTAGTGATACAGCCAAGGCCGTCTTTGCGGGGCTGTCACTAGGATCCGAACATCCTTTCTTGGGTCACCTCTTCTCTTTGATTCCTGGAGTGGGAAAGAGCCTTGTCAGGAGTGAGAGACACTCCCTACCCCAATCCAGCTGAGTGGGATTGGGTGACTGTGTGTGTGTGTATGTGTGTGTGTGTGTGTGTGTGTGTGTGTGTGTGGCTGGGACTATGTATGCTCACTGTGTGTGGCTGGGAGTGGGTGTGCACATACATGTACAAGAGCCTGTGAGTACAACCCTTGTTGGTGCACAAGTGCCTTCTCTGGGCTCCCAGCTTCCCAGACAAAAGACAAATGTCAGATGGTACCAAGCTGCTGGCTCTGACTCCTTTTGATTCCTCCCTCAAGTTCAATTCGCACCAAGTCTGGGTGTTAATGGGTTGTAGACCTTGCCCTTGGACAATTACCTTATCAGGGTTGAGAATCTACGGTGCCCGAAAAGCATTTTCATTAAACAAATCAAAGGGAGCAGTGAGCCCAGTGCAGTCTGGTCTGCAACTCAGAGGCTGACCTGCAGCCTGAGGCTGTGAGCCAGTGCCAGGGAAGGCCTCAAGCCCAGGAAAACGTTCCCTCAGCTCCCCAGCCTTTTTAGGGGGTACCAGGAAACCCAAGAATGGGAATGAAAAGATCAAACACTTCCTGTTCTCCACCTCAAATTGGCCAGTCGCCAAGGGGAAGCCGATGGAATTGGGCTCCCTAGGCCTCTGGAGTTCCTGCTTCCTCCTGTTTCTAAATTGGTTCACTGGAGAGGGGGTGTGTCTCTCTACTCCTGTCAGCTGGAGCAAAGGTCTTAGAAGCTTCTGGAAGCTCTATCAGAGGGAGGGCATCATTCTGGGGATTGCTATCTTCCATCTGCCCTTGTAGATGCTCGAGTCATTCTCACTGAGTGTGGGAATGATTCTCACACAGACAGGCAGGCTATCTGGGTTCAAGAAACAACCAGGGAATCAGGGATTTGCTCTGAACCTTTGAACCTCCCCATAGTCTTTGTGGCCAGGATCCCTGGCAGAGCAGCAGGAAGGTATGTGACCCTCTGTGCATGGTGAAGCCAGGACACAGCCTGCCAGTCCTGAGTTTGGTGGCTGGGTTGGGTGGAGCCTGGTGCCCTGACTACAGTTGGCACTCCATGCGTGCTGCCTCCTGGTTGCCGTTTCCCCTGGCAGTGGGCGTTTGGGTCCATCTCTACCTCTATGCTCAGACTGTATGACGTACAGAACAAAGGATGCTTCAAACAAATCGAGAGCCATGAAGAAAGATGCTGAGGTGTCCCAGACTTTGGATATATCTCTTCTGCCCTGGGAATTCTCCAGTGAGGAATAAGCTAAGTTCTAAATCAAGGTTACAGTAGGGAAGGATTTTAACTCAGACCTCCCTGATTCCAAAAACCTGTGGCTTCCGTTTCCCCTTCATTGATACCCAATATCAGACCCGGAGTGGGCACTCCAATGAATGAATGAATGAATGAATGGAGGAAGGAAGGAAGGAAGGAAGGAAGGAAGGAAGGAAGGAAGGAAGGAAGGAAGGAAGGAAGTTTGCTGAAGCATCCTGGAGATGAGAAGATTCTATGCCCTGGAAGCCTGGTGGGAGTGGGTGAATTGACCAGGGAATTAGAACCTGGAGATAGTTGACCTTGTCCAAGGCATTTGCAGTTTCTGGAAGCTCCAGCTTCCAGAAGGGCTTTGATCTGACTGGCAGGTACCCAGCAGAGGAAGGAGGCAGCCAGCATGGGCCTTTAGGGCGGCCTGGTGCCCAGCCTTCATTGGAATGTGTGGGTGGAAGGGATGCATGCCTTATTTGTCTAGGTGAATTAGAAGCACAATCCCAGTCTCCCAGAGGGAGCCGTCGGTTCATATTTATACATTTGGTCTTACAGGTGTAAAATAGGGTTCCTTTATGCTTATATCGTAATTTTTCATTTGAATTTCAAGCCTTTATTCCCTTCCTTGGATTCAAGCTTTCCACCCGAACTCGATTCTCTCCATACCCATTAATTCCTTCATCACAGAAATGAATTCTATCTAATTTTCTATAGCGGCAGTTAGAGCAGATCAAAAAGTGCCTGGGCAGAGGTTCCTTCCACCGTGCAGTGGCTGCCGGCTCCCTGCACCCCGCCCCTTCAGAGGCTGAGGTTCGGAAACCAGGGTGGAAAGCCTGAAATGGACTTCCCCTCTCTAGATCAAGACCCTGCTGGCTTGCAGGAGTGGGGCTTGGGGAGAAGAGCACAGCTGTGCATGTAGGAGAAAGTGGCCCTACGCCATTTGGTCCTCACTCAAGGCAGGTCTTGGGCAACAGTAGCCTCACCCTGGAGATGAAGGGACAAAGGCCCAGAGATGCGAGGTGATTTCCATGAGATCACAGAGCTTGGATGCTGGAGACAGCTGGGCTTCATTATTTTTATCCTTAATGGCTTGGGGGGCTAGAGAGGGCTCAGCAGTTAAGAGTATGTGTTGCTTTTGCAAAGGGCCTGAGTTTGGTTCCCAGCTCCCACCTCAGGAGGCTCATAACTGGCGGTAACTCTAGCTCCAGGTATATGACGCCCTCTTCTGGCTTCTATGGGCATTGCACCCATGTTATAGAGACAGACATGCACGCATACACATGAAGGGAAAAAATAGTGTGTGTGTGTGTGTGTGTGTGTGTGTGTGTGTGTGTGTGTGTGTGTGATTATGGGCATGTATTTGCAGTGGGTACATCATATTCACATATATGCATGTTGTCTACATGTATGCACACGTGTGCATTGGTCCTGAACTTGGAATGCAGTGGATGGATGTCTGTTAAACAGGAGTGTGTGTGTGTGTGTGTGTGTGTGTGTGTGTCTATGTCTCTGTGTGAGAGAGAGAGTGTGTGTGTCTCTGTATGTATCTCTATATCTGTGTGTGTGAGTGAATGTGTGTGTGAGAGTGTCTCTGTGCGTGTCTGTGTGTGTGTGTCTGTGTGTGTGTCTCTTTGTGTGCGTGTCTGTGTGTGTCTCTCTCTCTGTGTCTCTGTGTGTGTTTCTCTGTGTGTGTGTATCTGTGTGTGTAAGAGTGTGCATGAGTGTGTGTCTGTGTGCGTGTCTGTCTGTCTGTCTCTGTGTGTGTGTTCCCCTCAGAGGCTAGAAGAGGACATTTCACTTTTGGAGCTGGTGTAACAGATGGCTGTAAACTGCATTTGTGGGTTCTGGGAACCCAACTAAGGTCTTTTGACAGAGCAGCAGTGCTTTTCACCGCGCACCCACTGGGTTACCTCTCCAGCCCCCCTCCTGCTCTCTCTTAACAACTCTCCTGTTCATCCTGTGTAGTGTGTGGCTGATGTCACAGAATGGTTTTCTGGTATCTTCCAACAAGCTCAGCATAGAACAGCTTGGTGAGTGGCGCGGGCTTTACAGCCTATGAACTTAGTACAGCCTTGGTTTCATGTCCCCCAGTCACTCAGCTCTCACCTCTGAAGGAAAAAACACAGCAACCTCGGAGTATGGGAGCCTCTGGCCAGGTAGAGACTAGCAGCTCTAAGTGAGCCGGGCTCCACGTACACTCAACCGAGTTCTTCCAGTCCTGTATGGTAACCCACACTCCACCAGCAGCCAAAGCAGTCAGCTGGCACTGACTGCTATCACCAGGGGGCTGGAGTCATCCCTATTTGGGGGTCACTGGGGCGTGGTGACCTGTGACCTGTGATCCCAGCCAGCAGGGGTAGGAGCCTATTGGGTTGGGGTCATTTTGGAATTCTGGAAGAACCTGATGAGCCACTTCCAACCAGGGCTTTTCATTAAGTAGTAAATCAAAGAAACTGCTCTGGGCTATAAGCTGCAGAGAGGGGCAGGGCTGATGACAAGGGGCCCCCCTGCCTGGTGACCAAGTAGATCTCAGAGAAACGGAGTAACCTATGAATGAGAAAGCCCAGTGGGAATAAGGCAGAGAAAGTGGAAGCCCAGGGAGCTGGTTCAGGAGTTGAGCGTTTACTCTGCAAGCACAAGGCCCTGAGTTTAAATCCCCAGCACCCATGGAAAAATTATCAGTGTGTGTTTGTTACCTCAGAATTAGAGGACAGAGACAAGCAGATCCCTGGGTCAAGGCAATAAGACAGGAGGCACTGAAGGAAGTCACTGATACCCTCCTCTGACCTCTTTATAGATGCACATGCATCTCTCTCTCTCTCTCTCTCTCTCTCTCTCTCTCTCTCACACACACACACACACACACACACACACACACACACACACACACTAAAATAACATAAAGACAAAGAAATGGCAAGCCAGAGAAGGTATCATTAGGGTCTCTGTTTTAGAGGACTGATACCTTTGTTATATAAAGAGCTTTTGCAAATCAATAACAATGTTGAATTCTCGGCCAAGGATACAGACAGGCAGTTTTTGAAAAACATACCTAGGGACATCAAGTGTGTGAAAAATCGTCAGTCTCACCAAATATCCAAGAAAAGAGAAATGAGACCAACAAGATGCCATGCTCACCCATCAAAGTGGCAGCCATGAGGAGATGATGCTATTGGGGCCGAGTCTGTGGAAACTTTTAGTAAATTGATACCAGCTTGCCGAGGCACAGTTTGGAAAGTCTGAAAAGCTGTAGTCGTTGTTTAACACCAACCTTGGCATATCGTTCGTGTGTCTGAGGTTTGTCACGCATGTATGCTGAGACATAAGAACATCCCAACATTCCCACAATGGGGACGCAGGATGGGACCAAAACTCGTAATGATAGGATTCTTACAGAGACGGCAAGAAACAGCCATCTCCTGGAATGTTCTGGAAGCATTGCGCAGACCCACAAGATGTGCAACTGTGTGTGTTTCTTCTGCTCCGTCCTAGCGATCGTCTGTGTGCATTAGTTCAGCTCATAAGTACTAACTGCACCTCAGTGCTGGAGAAGCGGGCACCCACCTGCATCCCATCCCCTTCTCTTCCTCCTCCTCCTCCTCCTCCTCCTCCTCCTCCTCCTCCTCCTCCTCCTCCTCCTCCTCCTCCTCCTCCTCCTCCTCCTCCTCCTCCTCCTTCTTCTTCTTTTTGGTTCTTTTTTTTCCGGAGCTGGGGACCGAACCCAGGGCCTTGCGCTTCCTAGGCAAGCGCTCTACCACTGAGCTAAATCCCCAACCGCCTCTTTCTTCTTCTTCATCCTAACCCCTGCACTGTAAACTAGCAAAACAGAGCAAACACCAAATCCAACCCTGGCGTGTGAAAACCATTCTGAAGCAGAGAGTCTGCCTTTGTTCCCAGCATGCAACTATCCCCACCCAATATAAAGCAGAGAAATAAATAGAAATGTGTCACTAAAGATGTCCTCACCCCACCCGTGACCCTTCTTCTGTTCCTCTCCTCTCAGGAGTCTGTACCTCTCACCAACAAAGACAAAACAGAGATGATGTGGATGCATCCTTGCTGCGGAATGGCCACTGGGGCTGGAACTCTCTGCGCCTGTGCAGAGCTCCAGGACCATCGAGGCTATATGACCGTGCGCATGCGCATATGTTTATGCGACCACGCTGCGGGCCGTGTGCATGTGTGTGTGTGTGTGTGTGTGTGTGTGTGTGTGTGCGCGCGAGCGAGCGAGCGAGCGCACGTGTGGAGGCCAGAGGATGATGTCTGATGTCTTCAAGTACTCTTCATCTTATTTGGGGGGTGGAGGGATGACAGGGTCTCCTTTTGAACTTCGGCAAGATTGGCTGGCCGATGAACCCCAAAGGATCCTCCTGTCTCCACTTCTGCACTGATGGAGTTTGAGGTGTGTGCTAATGTAGCTGACTTTAAACGTGGGTGCTGGGGATTTGAACTCAAGTCCCGTCCACTTTCACGGAAGGCACTGAATCCCCTCCCCAGTGCCTGCTTGACACTGCTTCCCAGAGGAGGCACCCTTCCGTTCCAGGTGGAGAGCCCTGCTGACCCATGTTGTCTGAACCAACGATGTAGCATTCAGGACCTGTGCTGATGAACCCCGAGGAGTGGGCCACAGACAAGCAACCTCTCAGTATCTCCTGGGAGCCTGTGAGGAAAGAAATTTCTCTGACCCCACCCAACCCAAGCATACCCCACCTCTACCCCCAACAGATCCCACCCCTACGACATCAAACCCCACCCCACCAGACCCCACCCCTACTCCATCAAACCCCACCTCCACCAGACCCCACCCCTACTCCATCAAACCCCACCTCCACCAGACCCCACCCCTACTCCATCAAACCCCACCTCCACCAGACCCCACCCCTACCTCCAACAGATTACACTCCTACCCCCTCCAGACCCCATCCCTACCCCCAAAAGACTCCCATACCACCCCTTACGCCCAACAGGGAGCTGAGTCAGAACTCTGAAGACTGGAAAGAGGCTGGTCTCAGAGGCAGCAATCTCTGCTTCCACAGCCTTCTGGAAGATTCCAAGATACCTGACTAGTGAGACTCACCGATGCTGAGAGCCCAGTACACACAGGACCCGGGGTGTCCGAGGAGGACATGCACTTTCCCATCTTCTCGCATACTCCCAGAGTGGCTGGCTCTGCTAAACTCATTTCTGACATTTGGGAAGCCAGGCTCTGGTAAATGAGTTAGTGTCCCCGCCAGCCTTCCTCTCAGCACACAGAGACAGCTGATTAATGGGACCGATTCCCCAAAGATCTCTCAACATACATTAAGCCAAGAAAGTCTTTGAGAGGTCCCTGGGGTGCCAGTGTCTGCAGAAATTCCCTCCGTGGCACTCCTCTGGGAAGGAAAGAAACATCATTTGTTTCTTGGTGACTTCGACAGTGTCCTCAATTCTTTTCACATTTTTGTTGTTATTCATTTTTATGTTATGTGTGCAAGTGCTTTGCTTTAGTGTATATGAGTGCCTGATGCCCTTGGAGGCCAGAAATGGGATCTGTAACTCCAGTTGTGAGCAGCCATGTGGGTGCTGGGAATTGGACCCACGTCCTCTGCAAGAGCAGCCAGTGTCCTTAACCACTGAACCATCTCCATCCCTCTTCTTCCTCTTCTTCCTCTTCTTCCTCTTCTTCCTCTTCTTCCTCTTCTTCCTCTTCTTCCTCTTCTTCTTCTTCTTCTTCTTCTTCTTCTTCTTCTCCTCCTCCTCCTCCTCCTCCTCCTCCTCCTCCTCCTCTTCCTCCTCCTCCTCCTCTTCTTCTCTTTTTCTCCTCCTCCTCCTCCTCCTTTTCCTCTTCTTCATAGTGTTTGTGTATGTTTAAGTGTTAATGTGGCTGTGAGTGTACATCAACTCAAGTGTAGAGGTCAGAGGAGAGTCCCTGGAGAGCCCCAGGCTGGCGGACCTCAGAGCTTCCTGGGATTCTCCGTCTCATCATAGGCATGCTGGGAGTACTGCCCCACCTGCCTTTGAGAAGATTCTAGGATCTGAACTCAGGACGGCATGCAAGTTATGTCGTCACTGAGCCATCTCCCCAGCCATGACCTCACCCTGTGCCCCATGCTCCTCTTTCTACAATTGGCTCTGGGGGTCACAGGCCTGGGCACCTACTCCAGCCAACATCAACTACTAAAATGACCTTGTGCTTTTTCCTCCCTCCCTCCCTCTCTCCCTCCCTCCCTCGCTCCCTCTGTCCTTCCTTCTCCTGCCCCCCTTGATCCCTTTCCACTTTTGACAGAATTTAACTGTGTAGCTTGGAGCTCACTCTGTAGACCGGACTGGTCTCAAGCTCGAAGAGATCCTCCTGCCTCTGCCTCCTGAGCATGAGGGTTAAAAGTGTGTGCCACCATGTCCAGCAGTGGGTTACATATTCCCCTGGCTTCCTCATCCCTTGATTTAACAACAGAGGGATCCTGAATCCATGAGTTAAAATCTAGACCTCTGATCGGTCTTTGCCATTTCCTGAGCTGGGTACGGTTGAGTGAAGCTGACCTTGGCATGCTGAGCTAACTCATTCCAGGGATTAGAGGTGGAGTCTGAGTGCGTGAGTGACTGCTTAGTATGCTAGGCATGTGCATGAGAGAAGGTGTGCACCAGTGAGTGTGTTTGATTGTAGTCCGTATGTCCGACTGAGTGTGAGTTTGTATTCTGGTGTGTTCTGTGTGAGAGAGCAGGGGGCATGCATGTTTAAGACTTCGTGTAAGTGGGCATCTGAGTGTGTGTGTGTGTGTGTGTGTGTGTGTGTGTGTGTGTGTGTGTGTTTGAGTGTAATTGTTCCCTGGTCCTCTTCAGGCTGCACTTCTTTTTCTTGGTGATCTGACTGTGTGTGTTCTGACTATGTGTGTTCTGACTGTGTGTGTCTGTCCGTGGGAGGGGTGTTGGATCCGCTGGAACAGAAGTTACAGAGAATTGTGAGCTGCCATGTGGGTCCTGGGAATTCAACCCTGGGGTCCTGTGCTCTTGACTGCTGGGCTATCTTTCCAGCCCTGAGGAGCTGTACTTCATGATTCTTCTCTGCTGAGAGCAGCCACAGGGCTGGGAGGCCAAAGCCACCTGCAGCTGCTCCTCCCTTCCTGTCATGAGAATTCCCAACTGGATTCAGCCACAACAAGGCAGTGAAAGAGTGTGTGAGAGCCCTTTGCAAGCTGAGAGCACTAAGGAGGCCATTCCTCCGTAGTCCCTGGAATTTTCTTGGGGGAGGGGGTTGTTTTAGATTAAAAAAGCAATATTGGGTTGGGACAATGGCTCAGCAGTTGAGACAGTCGAGAGTACTGGCTGTCCTCTCAGTGCCCTGGGGGAGGGTATTCCCAGCATCTACATAGCTGATTACAAGCATTTCAAGTTTCAGAGGGACCCAAGGTCGTCTTATGGCTTCCCGGGGCACTGCACACACAGGACATACATACATACATACATGAAGGCAGGACACCCGTATGCATACAAAAAAAAATCTCCAAGAGAAAGGCAGACTCACTCATTGCAGTCAAGAGAATGAAGGAATCCCTAGAGGCTGAGGATGCTGCTTAGTGCATGTGCACGTGTGCATGTGTGCACACGAGTGTGCTTATGTGCATGTGCATGTGTGCATATGTGCACACCTGTGTTCAACTCCGTATACTGTGCCTGGTAGAGCACACCTGAAATCCCAGTATTCCAGAGGTGGAGGCGGGAGGATCAAGAGCTTTAAAGGCCTACACGTTTCTATCACAACTTCGAAGACAGCTTGGGGTACAGCTCGTAAAAGTAAATAAGAAACACAAAAATATTCTGGGCATGTGGTTGAGTGGATGGCCCTACATCCATCTTCAGTGATGAGAGCGCAAGAAAGCCAGGAGCCAGTGAAGAGACTGTTCCCTTTCCGTTCTACCGCGGGAATATTGGAATCTGTTTGTATCACAAACTCACCGGACCTGTGAGAAACTGGGCGTGGACCTGGGAGGATGAACTGAGGGTCCCGGGGCTGCCTGGGATGCCGGTCAAAGGGATATTTTGTCTACACGACACTGTGCAGCTGGTTCAAAGCTCGGATTTTTGTTTTCTTTTCCCTAGCTTGGACGGCCCACCTTAACTTCATGAACGAGCAATTTGAGATTGACTGGGGAAAAATAATATTTTCACTCAAGACCAGGGATCCAAATTGGCCCTGTTAATAGGAGAGGGGTGGGGCTGATCTTTGAAGGCACTGGCCCTTGGGCAATCGGAGCCGAAGTGAGTTTTGGTCTCACTCCAAGTCAGGGAGAAATGACGAAACAGGGAGCCTCTGCTCCAGGGAGGGGTAACAGGTGTGCAGGGGTCACTGTTTACCCCTGGGGTGGGGTGGGGTGCAGTGTGGTGGAGAGCTGGGCCACCCGGGGTCCCAGCTGGGAGCAGCAAAAGGAGCTGCTGTATTTACTTAACAGAGCCCTGCAGCTTCGGACCCTGCTGTTTGGAAAAATAGAATAAACTCTAAGGACGAGGAGAGACAGCCTCACATAGATTTGAGTAGGACCGCCTGAGCCAGCGACCGGACCTCGGGGGTCCAATCTATTTTGTGTTGTTTTTCTCAGACAGACAGACATGCAAAGGTAAGGGGTGTACCGACCATTGGTGCTCCCTGATCAGTGTTCCCCCTTCGGCGATCCACCTCCTACAGGGTCTCATATGCTTAAGTCTGGTCTGGAGCTTGCTTTGTAGAGAGTAACTTTGACTTCCTCCTGAATGTCAGGATCAAAGCCATGCACCATCATACCTGTGCCTATATGTGAAATATAACACATATATATCAGTTTATATGCATAAATATGTGTGCACGTACACATTTATATATACATACATACATATACATATACATATACATATACATATACATATACATATACATATACATATACATATACATATACATATATTTTTATGGCAAAACATCTCTACTCTGACCCATATTAAAGCTGTCTAACTACTGAGGAGGCTGAGACAGGAGGATCCCAAGCTCAAGACCAGCTGGGGCTACGAAGTGAAACTGTCTCAAATGATGACGATGAGGAAGAGAATAACTTCCTTTTATAATATTTTATTAATTATTTGGAAATTTCACATCATGAACCCCCCCACTTCCCAGTCCTCCCAGGTCCATACCCCACAAAAAATAAAGAAAACGAAAAAAAGAAGCAGTGGTGTTGCCCATATACTCACTGGAGCGTGGCCGAACTCCCGGTGGCCAGCCTTTTAAATAAAACTGAGTCCATCTGCGCCCGAACCCCACCAGAAGCCATCCATTGCGAAGAACAACCCTCCGGCATCTTTACCACGATTTTTTTTGAGTTCTCTTCGATGACTTTCTGTCTAGGCTGTTCCTTTTTTAGGGGGCCGGGCGCCCTAATAGGTGCCGATGTTCCTACCGTCTCGCCTTAGCATGTGCTTGGTTTATTAACTTCCTGTCTCAGCAGATCCCTCTGTCTGGGTTTCCTACTGTGGAGCTGCAGTGTGCGTCCTGGGAGTCTGGCTTCTTCCCCTCGGCACACGTTCCAAACTCACCCTCTTCATGGCTGAATAATATTCCAAAGTGCAGATGCCTGCTTCTGCCCTTTCTAGCTTGGTGGTGCACCAGGCAGCTGGGCAAGGGCGCAAGAGGGGGATAGAGTGAGGTTGGCTGGCTGGGTACACCAGGTCTGAGGTCCGATTTCAGCTGTCGGGGGTGGGGGGTGGGGGTGGGGTCTTTGCCTGTGTGGAGAATTAATGGAGTTTGCTTTTGGATGAGGTGGTCTAGTTTGGCCAGTTAGGCTGGCTGGGGACGTGTGTTTTCTCCTTAGTTAAAGAAAACTATGTCAAGCTTTCCGCAGGCATTGTGAGAAGGAACCCGCCCAGTCAGAGCGTATGCGAAACTGTCACAACCACTCTTATTGCCCAGGGTGCTCGAGACTGGTCACCCTGGTCTCTGCAGTTCCCGATGATTCTCCAGTGTGTCTCAGCTTGTTACTCACGGAACCCCCTGAAAGGGCCTCATTTTCCCCATCTGCTTGTTTCATGAGGTTTTTAACCCTCCGAGACAGGATTTCTCTGTGTATCCCTGTCTGTCCTCAAATTCGCTCTGTAGACTAGGCTGGCCTCAACCTCAGGGATCTGCCTGCTTCTGTCTCCTGCGTGCTGGGATTAAAGGCTTGCACCACCTCCTCCTGGCTATGTGTCCTTGAAGGTGTGAGACAGTCCACAACAAGAACTGCAGGTCAGGCTGGGAGACGGCTCATTTGGGGACATGGCTCTGTCAATAATGTGCTTGTCACACAAGGACTTGAGCTCTGTCCCCAGAACCTACCCAAAACACTAGGTGTCGTGGTATAGGTCTCTAATCCCAGTGCTGGAGAGGAGTGGGGGGGGGGGACTTGCTGTCCAGCCAGTCTAGCTGAATTAGCAAGCTCCAGGTTCTCATACAAGTACCATGTGAACATGCATACACGTACACACCATGTGAGTATACATACATGTGCAAGAAAAAAAAGTCTCAAAGTCTTATTGAAAGAAGAAAAGGACAGAATAATTGGACCGGATGGTTGGGAGAGAAAGAGTTAAAGTAAGAAACTGAGGTCTGGACAGCACTTAACTCTTGCAGAGGACCCAGGTTTGATGCCCAGCACCTACATGGCAGCTCGCAACCGTCCGTAACACCAATTCTGATGTCTTCTGGCCTCTTCTGGCATGAGGCATGCAGACAAAACATTCATACACATAAATTATTAAAATAACCAACCAAAGAACATACATGGGCTGGACCTAGGCCTCCTCAAACATACGTAGCAGCTTCGTGTGGGTCCTGAACAACTGGAGCAGGAGGCAGAGGCTATCCCAAAAGTGTTTGCCAGTAAGTGGGATGTGTTCTTCTAGTTGGGCTGCCTTGTCTGGCCTCAGCAGGAGAGGATGCAGCTAGCCTTGCAGAGACTTGATGAGCCAGGGTGTGTGTGGGTGATACCCAGGGTCCCCCACACCTCCTCAGAGGAGAAGGGGAGGGGGAGAGGGGAAAAGAGTGGGGAGGAGGTGACTGGGAGGGGGCCATGAGCAGGATATGAAGTGAATAAGTAAGAAATAAAGTAATAAAAAATGAAGTGTCCAGCAGTGTCCCTGGTATCTGCCCATTTGACAAGGAGGGGCAGGTGGCTCCCACTCTCAGGTATGATGCAATCACATGACGCAGTCAGCCTCTGGTGGAGACTGGCTACCAGAAAGTAAAGCTCTATGTGAGGACTGAGGATAAAGCCCAGGGCAGCGAGTCTCCAGGGCACTGTGCCCCATTGGGGAAGCCGTGAGCTCCTCTAGATGGCCCTATTGCTTTTCCTTATCATGCCATTCCCTTACACTGGGCTCAGTATTTCGAGTGTGGCTCTGAAACATTATATCCTGGGACCCCCATAACATGCATGATTAGAGTCCTGATGATCCCATTTCACAGATGGGAAGACTGAAGGTCAGAGAGATTAAAGCCACTGGCTAAAGCTACTTCAGTGGTTTTAACTAGAGCCTGTATTTCTTAGTGGGCCAGTTTTCTCCTCCTTGAGCAAAAGTTTCCAGTAAGAAGGAAATACATAGATGAATTTGCTGTCATAACTGGGGAGGGCAGGGCTCTGCAGGTGCCTGATGGGTAGCTGCAGAATATCTCATCTGACATCAGTAGTGATGGAGAAGCAGACAGTGATCCAGAGAGAGATGGGCAGGCCTGGTAGGGTGGGGAGCTGTGGTAGATCTGAGAGGATGCTGGGAAAATGGTGGGCTATGGTTTGGATATGATTTAAGGATATCTGTCAGAGTCCCTGGCTGGAAGCATTCTCACTAGCACAGCTGTAGATATATGATGGACTCTTTAAGAGGCGGGGCCTAGTGGGAGGTGGTTAGGTCAGGGGGCTTCGCCCACTGCAGAGTTCCACTTGGGTTTCTCAGCACCCTGGTTAGTTCCCGCAAGAGAGGCCACTGGGAAGCAATGAACCTGTCCTTGAATCTTTCTGACCCCCTCTCTTGCCAGGTGCCTTCTCCCTTGGCTCCCACCATGCTGCCAGGCCATGTTCCGCTGTAGCCAGACCCCACCTCAGACGCTGGCACCACGCTCTTCAGTCTCCAGACTGTGAATTAGAGAATCCTCTTTTCTTCGCACAACACCACAAACTAGGCATCTTGTTACAGCCGCAGAAATCAAACCAAGATATGGCGGCGCTCCAGTGTCACGCTGGGCTTCGCAGCCGTATGCACTCCCTGTCCAGCTCTCAGCATAAAAGCCTGCGATCTCCCCACAGCTCGTGGATGTCTGCCCTGGCACACGAAGTCGGCTGCGGCTGGGAACCGGAGCGGAGCTTTAAGATTCGAGACACACATTTGTATTTATTTTAGGTCGATGAGAAGCTGGATGATGAAGGTTTAATCCTAAACTCACAGAACCATCGTGGGTGCTGGTGCTTTGTGCCCAGGAGGGATTTGGAGTGGGCACAGCAGACACCCTGGAGGAGGACAAGTCACACCACTCTCCCATCCCCTACCAACTCTCCTCACCACCACCTTTCTTCTTGTCTGCATTAACAATGGAACAGTACCTCCCTCCCCACAGGCTGTGGGGGAGGACTCTGACATGCTGTACGTTACAGAACCTGGCCCTGTCGTTCTTTTTTTTTTTTTTCTTTCTAGAGACAGGGTCTCGGGTTACCCTTAAATCATGTAGCCGAGGATGACCTTGAACTTGTGATCCTCCTGCCTCCTGAGTGTTGGGATCACACCCTTGGTTCGGGTGGAATTGGGGGGTTGAACCCAGGCCTTGCGCATGCTCAGTAAGCTCTATCTACTGAAACCACACTCCCAGCGCCGCATCTCATTTCGTACATTCAGAGAGAGGAGGCCCAAGAGATGATCAAATCTAGTCCATTGTGCAAGGTGAGGAAGAGTGAGGCCTGAGGCCGGATGCAGGATAGAAGGCTGAGCGCTGTTCATTGGAGGAGGGGCGGACAGAAGAGCTGGAAGCCTTGAGCTGGGCTGTCTGCAGAAGCCCTCTCCCCCTGAACCAATCTGTAATGAATGGCTTGTGGCCATGTCTCCTTGGGACAGACCTGCTAAACCTGTATGGGAAGCTGCAGTGGGCCGGGCCACGACAGGCCGCAGCCTCTCTTGGCCGCTTTGTCCCCCAGCTCCTGTGCGAGCGGGTTGGTGCCGCATCCCACCCTGGCCCAGCCCTTCTCTGCGGCCAGCCACCCTTGGCTGTCTAGGCTGTCATTTGTGGCTATTGAAGGCTGTTCTGGGTGTGGTGTCCTGCCAAAGGGGTGTCAGGGGAGTCTCTGAGACAGGGGGCGCGCAGGGGGTGCAGGCAGCTCCAGGCTGAGCAGGGGCATGGATCCTGCACCAGGCAGCCTCCCCTCCTTGCCTGAGGCCCCTGGGGCGATGCCACCGAAGCCAGCCCTGAGTTCCGGAGTTCCGGGAGCCAGGCGTCTCTGCCCTGGCTGCTGACTTTGGCAAAAAGGGAACGCTCCTCCAGCCTAAGGGAGACGGGGCTTGGAGTGAGGAGGAGACGGAGGCAATCTAGTTACTAACACACCGTGCAATACAGTAAATATTCTGCTGACGGTCCCGAACCTAGAAAACAATCCCCAGCCCGCCAATAATAACAATAATGCAAGAGTTAGGACCTTTCGGATGCCTCTTTCTCCTTTGGTAAAATTTTATGCACATAGAAAATGAAGCCAGCTCCTGGTCCTCACAACTCCCACAGCCCACCTTCCCTTCCACACCAGAGCCTCAGTCTTGGGCTAGGGCACCTCCCTGTGTTTGTGTGAGGTCACGACAGTCCTCGGGCTGTCACCCACCTCCATCCCATCCTCCAGCCTGTCTTCCAGCACCCCACATTCACACGTGGCTTAAAAAAAAAAAGACTGGAGTTTTCCATTAAATCTGGAAGTCGATAGGGAAGGAATGACCTGGCTACTTCAATTAAATTTT
The DNA here is from genome assembly GCF_021556685.1 of Rattus norvegicus. Classification (NCBI taxonomy): domain Eukaryota; kingdom Metazoa; phylum Chordata; class Mammalia; order Rodentia; family Muridae; genus Rattus; species Rattus norvegicus. The sequence continues at coordinate 158,130,105 of NC_141538.1, forward strand.
TTTCCCTTTCAAATCATAAGGTTCTATTTCCTTGGGAGGGGGGTGGTGTCTTGCGGGGTGCTGTGGCATCGGGAGGCGGAGGGCTGAGTTTGAATGTTCTCCCTCGATAGCAGATAGGGCCAGCATGGAAAATTACCCCTATCAGGCAGTGCGGAGGGGAAGGCGAGGCCTGGCCAGCATACCAAGAGCCCGCCAGCCCTTATCATAATCCCAGGAGACAGCCACCCCCCCAACCCCCATCAGTCACCTCTGCTGTTCCAGGCAAGTGTCACGTCGGCTTCCCTGCTGAAGGAGCCAGATAGCACGGAGTAGGGCTGGCGCAGCAGGCATAATAAGAAGTGAAAATCGCTCCTAAGGAAAGTTTTTCAGGAATTAACTTTGGGTGGGTGAAGAAGGTGGCAAGGGAGTGGGTGAGCAGGAGGACCTGGGCAGGGGTAAGGAGGGCACTCTTGAGGCTCTGAGGACAGAGCTGCAGCCTTGAGGACTGCATAGCTCTGCTGGGGAATGTGTGTGTGTGTGTGTGTGTGTGTGTGTGTGTGTGTGTGTGTGTGTGTGTGTTGGTATGGTGTATGCAGTGTGTTTATGTGTATGGTGTGGTATTGTGTGTGTTGTTGTGTCTGTGTGTGTCTGCATGTGTATGTATGTGGTATGGTGTGGTGTGTGTGTGGATTGCATGTGTGTCGTGTGTGTTATGTGTGTAGTGTGTGTAGTGGTGTGGCCTGTGCAGTGTGTGTCTACATGTGTATGTGTGTGCTATGGTGCTGTGTGTGTTGATTGCATGTGTATTGTATGTTGCATTGTGTGTTCTGTGTTTGTGTATGTGTGGTGTGCATGTGTGTGCTGCGTATATGTTCTGCATCTGTGTTGTGGTATGTGGTATGTTGTGCATGATGTCTCTGTGTGTGTTGTCTCTCTGTGTGTTGTGGTGTGTGATGTTTGTATGTATGGTTGTATATGTGTGTGGTGTTGTGGTGTTGTATGTGTATCTGTGTGTATGTCTGTGTGTGTTGTGTTTAGTGTGTTGTGTTGTGTGTGTTGTTTGTGTGTATGGTATGAGTGTGCTGTTGTATGCGTGTCTCTGTGGTGTGTGTGTGTGTGTGTGTGTGTGTGTGTGTGTGTGTTTGTGTCTGTAAAAGGTGCACAGTGGCTGGGAAAAGCTCAGAGACACGGAGATGCCCCAGGAGAGGTGTCTGAGTTCTTCTGCTGGATCCTGACTGTCCAAAGAGAGCAGCAGCTTCACAGTTCTGGCTCCCCAGAAGTCTGGCTTGAGGAGGCCTCTATCCCTGCCATTGGGGTCTCATTACCTCCATTCTCCAGGTCCCCACTCCTGTGCAGAAGACCCCTTAGCCTGCCACAGACTCTTTCTAGCCCCCCCCCACTTGCTGTGTGCCTGTTTCAAGCTCTGGGGGCCCGGTGTAGAAGGGGGTGGACCAGATATCTGAGGAGCCAGGGCAGACCAGACTACATATCCACCCAGGCACGAGGGCAGGAACAGAACAGATGGACACAGAAAGCGAGGAATGTTCCAGGGAGCATGAAGCTGCTGTTTGTGGTGGAGGGCATTTGATGGAATGGATGAGGTGGAAGGGTTATGAGTTCAAGGCTAACCTGGGCTTTTTCTCGAAGGGAGCAGGCAACGAATGACTGGGTTTCAGTCGTGAGAACTTGACTAATCTCAACCCCCAAGTCCATTCAGTTTGTTTGTCCTTTGAGAAAGGGTCTCACTCTGTAGCCCTGGCTGTCCTGGAGTGTGCTATGTAGACCAGGCTGGCCTGAGATTCCCAGAGGTTCCCTCGCCTCTGCCTCCCGAGTGTTGGCCCTAAGGACATGTGCCACCCACTCAGACAGACCTCCACTTTTATTCTACAGGGATGGGGCTGCAGTGTTGTGCTCCCCAGGAGTGAGGTTGCCCGGTGTGGAACGGCTCTATTGCAAAGATCATCCTGGCTCCTCTTGGCCTTTTCTGTCATCCAGGGTATTCTGAAACGTCCGCAGCAACGGGAAGGGTTTCCAAGGTGAGGAGGGTCTGCAGCGAGTCCTCTGGCTTGCTGCTTACTGGCTCCTCCATGGGGCCTTGCCCACCTGCCTCAGTTTCTTCATCCACAGGTTCAGTATGATGATAGACAGTAGTGCCTTTGTACAGGACTGTCCAGAATTAAATATGTCACTGTGGAACATTCTGGAAAGTCAGTCAGGAGTCATTTGTCCTCCTGGAGGCTAAGGTGAGGGGTGGGGGAGGAGCTTGGGCAGGCTGAGCACTCCGGCTCCTCCCAATCACACACTGAGGGGTCACACTGAGGTGTTAGGCTGGGCCGCTTGAATAAGCTGACAACTGCGTGAGGCCCAGAGAGGGATGTGAATCCCCTAAGGTCACACAGCATTTGGAAACACTGTTCTTTAGTAGAGGGCAACTAGCCCCAGCTCTTGGGGGACAGTGGAGAGGTGGCTGGAATATGGCTGTGAGTGTCTTCATGAGCAGGGGTTTCAGTGGAGTGTGGGGGTAGGGGGTAGGGGGGAAGGGGGGAATCCACTGGGTACAAATGCAGGCCACCGCCTTTCTCACCCTCAGGGCTCTCTCCAAGGATCCCCAAGCCTTTACATGGTGAACCCATCATCACCTCCACCCTCAGGCCTGCTGGGAGGAGAGCAGGGTGGTATCTGTGCGCAGGCCAGGAATTAACCTCAGTTATTTCCCTCTGATTTAGCTTCTGAGAGATGCCAGGTGAGCTCACACTGTCAGTCCCCCGTGTTCCTGGATGGATGTGGGTAGAGGTTCAGGAGCTAAGGGGAGGTGGTCCTATCGGTTGATCCCAGCCTGGATCTAGTCCATAGATTCGGGGCCTAGCGGTCAGCGCAATCCCAAGGGTCGGGTAGTTGTTGTGGTGTTTTATTTCTATAACCTGGTGTCTCAGAGAGAGGAGCAGGACTCATCTGAAGTCACACAGGAGGAAGGAACAAACCATGAATATAACTGCAGTGCCACCATTAACATAGTAGTCTCACAGTGGGGTAGGGCAGGCAGTAGCAGGTAGGGCTGTGCACGCATGCACATGTCTGCATGCATGAATGCCTGTGTGTGTGTGTGTCTCGTGCGCGTGCGTGCATGTGTGTGCGTGTGTGTGCACGTGTGTGTGCATGTGTGTGTGTGCATGCGTGTGTGTGTGTGTGTGTGTGTGTGTGTGTGTTCTTGGCCAGAAGAAGTGGCTCGCCTCTAATATGCTGTGTGACTCCAGGTTGTCTTGTCTGTCTCTGGTCATGCCTCTGAGTGGACAGGAGAAACTGAGGCTGAGGGAGCTGGATGAGAGTGAAAATGGCCTTCCCACTTTCCTTCCCTCCATTATACATCCCTTAAATGGTTTTGCATCTGCCCACGTAGTGATGGCTCCTTGTGTAGTGTAGGCTCTGGTGAGGCTGTCTGAAGCCAGTCTAGAAGCAGGGGGCCTCTCACAGCTTTATCTGAGTCTCAGTTTCCTTCTATGTGCAAGGCGCACAGTAATCTGTTAGGCGTTGACCCTTGTCCTGCCTCTGGGACATATCAGTGAGTAAGACTTGATCATCTAGGAGTCCTGTGACTGTTGGGGAGGGGCTTGAACATGCCCATCATGGTGTACATGTGTGTAGGTATGTATGTCCATGTATGTCCATACGTGCGTGCGTGTGTACACATATATGCATGCATATGTGTGGCGTGCATGCGTGCAAGTGTGTGTGTGTGTGTGTGTGTGTGTGTGTGTGTGTGTGTGTGTGTATCAGAGACAAGGTTCCTTAGATGGAGCTTGGCCAGGGTCAGAGTTCAGTCACATAGGAGGGTTTTTACCGTGTTGGTGCCATGCTGAGGGTCTGTGACATGCAAGGCCTTCACTAGTGACCATCAAGGGCTACCTACTCACTAAAGAGTCAGGCTAAAGCTGTCTGCCCCTTTACACAGATCCACCCCAGGATCCTGCACGTTTGGGGGGGGCACCTGTTCCTGAACTCTGTCTCCTGGACTAGGGCAGTTCCCATTACACAGATGTAGAAACTGAGGCCCAAAGATATGGGAGGATTCACCCAAGGTCACACCCCAGTCCTGTACTAGACTCTCCAACTGGAGAGTCCACAAACTGCTCCAACTCACAGTGACTCTCCTTGGAGGCTCCACAGCGCTGGGAGCACAGTGCAGAGGGAGGCACCACAGGGAAACTTTGTGGGAAGAGATTATTTCTCAGAGACTTTTGATCCTTTTGTTTTTTTTCTTGTGGTGCTGCCAGCCTTGGAACCAGGGCCTGAGCTAGGCAAAGGCTCGTGGCTCTTGTTTCTTGAGATCTTTGTTCGATGTGTTTTGTGTGTTCACAGCTGTGCAGAGCAGGGCCCAGGGGTCCAGGGCAGTGCCACTCAGACTGGGAACGAACAGACACAGACACTGGGCATGTGTCATCCTGTCCCACCTGCTCTGGTTCCTAAGGACAGAGGCAATAGGGGAGGGGACTGAGCGGGGAGCAAGCAGGTCTCAAGAGGGACAGACAGATTTAGCAAACAAAACATAACAAAAAAATGCAGGTTTAGCAAACCACATCACAGATGCAGCAGATCAAATTGCCCAGTGAAATGTGAATTTTGGGTGAATGGCAAATACATTTTTAGCATAAGTGTGCCCCAGCCTTTGTCCTGTGCCTTACCTGGCAAGGCCTGTTTACTGGGCGGGGCAGAGAAGATGCCCAGACAAGGTGACCTCATCTGGACCTCAGTGTTCCTAGGTGTGGTAGAAATCCTGTTACCCAACACAGACAGGAGGGAGAAGCCCCTGGGAGCCTTCAAAGCCTGCCTCAAACAGAGATGACAAAACGCTTCCCAGGGAGGTGACTACCATCCCACCATCTTATACTTCTCAGCTTCCAGGAGTAATCAGAGGTCATAGGAACTGGGCAGGGCACTTACTTATCAACCATCCACCCATCCACCCATCCACCCATCCACCCATCCATCATCCATCCATCCATCTATCCACCCATCCATCCACTCTTCTATCCATCCATCCATCCATCCATCCATCCATCCATCCATCCATCCATCTATCCACCCATCCATCCACCCATCCACCCATCCACCCATCCATCCATCCATCCATCTATCCATCCATCCATCCATCCACCCATCCATCTATCCACCCATCCATCTACCTATCCATTCTCCATCCACACACCCATGCACCCACCCACCCATCCATCCACACACCCACCCACCCATCCACCCATCCATTCACCCATCCATCCACCATCCTCCCATCCATCCATCCATCCTTTCATCCACCCACCCACCCGTCTGCCTACCCATCCTTCTATCCATCTACCCACCCACCCACCCATCTGTTCATCCATCTCCCCACCCACCTGCACCGATGGCCAGATGGCGGAGAACATGGGTCTCCAGGAATCCCTTGAGATTGTTGAGTAGCAGGTGGGTCTGCTGGTACTTGAGTTGGTCTAGGGTGGGAGGCAGAGACGGAAGCACTCCCTTCCTTAGAAGGTAGGCATTCTATTTCTACACTTATTAATTTACGTGTGTGCCTTTGTGTGTGACGGTATTACAGTGTGCACATGGAGGTCAGAGGCTGACTTGCTGGAGTCAGTTCTCTCCCTCCCACCAACTGGTTCTACTCGGGTGGTCAAGATTCTTAGCAAGCACCTTTACCTGCAGAGCCGTCTCTCAGGCCCCAGCGCCATCTTTTTCTAACTCAGGTCCATCGGCTGAGGGTTCATAATGGCGGGTGATTACAGTATAATGTTCCTCTGCTGGTGCCTGCCTGTTTTCCCCCCTCCCCTCTCTTCTGACAGGCTTGCTATGCAGCCCGGGCTCCTTACAAACTCACCATCCTCTTACCTCAGCCTCCAAGTGCTGTGACGACAGACAAAGGCTACCAAGGACGTCCCATTCCCTTTTCATTTGCCCCAGACTCACTCTGGGCATCTTCCTCTGTTGAGGTTTGCTCTGTTACTATGAATTGTAATGCTAAATACTGCCCCCCAAATCTGGTTGTCCCCCAGGAACAAGGAGATCTTCACGTACACCAAGTGATGCTGTGTGACCTTGCTCCTTAATTTAAAACGGTTGGTTCAATAGAGATGCTTACAGCCTATAGCTGGGCGAAGAGAGGGAGGCTTGGGGTCTGAAGAGAGACAGCAAGAAGAGGGAGAAGTGGAGAGAATAGAAGACTCTGCGGGATAAGGGATTGTGAGAACTGGCCGTTCGGATTGGCCACGGCATATCTCCAGGTTATTGACAGGTCCTAACTCAGGTCCATCGGCTGAGGGTTCATAACGGCCGGTGATTACTAGTAGCTTATAGGGGAGATCTCTGACCAGCTCCAGTGCTGATTAAGTCTTACCAAAAATATAAAGGTCTTTTATCTGGGAACTTAATGACCCGAGGTGGGGTAGAAACCCCTAAGTGAGATTAAATAATTTTTTACAGTTCTCTGCTGATGGGGATAGAGTTGCAAACCCTCTTTAAGGGTTCCAGGCAAGAGTGCCTCTCTGCCCAGCACTCTCTCTTCAACGACCTCTGCACCCCAGTGTGTTAGATCCTGGAAGGCATGAATCAGTGGGTAAGAAACTCCATCTTTACCACTGGGGTATCTGAGCCAGCCAAGGCCTGTGCCCATTTTCAGGTCGAAATGGACCTTGTGTCCCATGTTCTATGGATGTCAGTCCGTAGGGTTTGCTGAAGACAGTCATGGAGTCACTATCATACCTGTCCCATCAGTGTCGCATCAGAGGAGACTTACTGGCAAGTAAGTCCCTTCTCACGCCAGTCTGCTGCCTTCTCTGCGGGACAATGCTGCCACCTAGTGGCAACACTCTGAAATCCAGCCTCTGACCCAGAAGCCAGCTTTAGGAAAGGTTCCACCCCAAATCTCCCACACAGCCCCTACGGTCAGGCTACCCAAACTGTGCATTGTACACAGTCATGTACAGCTTAGTGATGGAGCCTCTCCACACCCCACGGTGCTGTTTGACCATGGGCAAAATGTAAATGGGTGAAGGCTATTACCAGTTCGACTACTATTATGTAGTTTGACTACATCTGGAATAAACTACAAGGTGGATCCCCTTTTAGTCCCGACTTTTGAGGTAGGGAGACACAGGACCTTAATCTGGATCTCGGGGCAAGAAGACACACCCCGAATCTGGCCACGCCTTCTGCTGGAAGTCTATGTAAGGATATGGAAAAGGAAAGGTTTTGCTCTTTGCCCTCTTGCTCTTGCCTTGCCAGCAAGTCCATTCCTTCACTGGCACTAGAGCCTGCTTCCTCAAGGTCCCAGCATCTACTGAAGACCAGCTGAGACATCCGGCCTTGTGGACTGAACAACTTCTGGATTCTTGGGCGTTCTGTTCACAGCCAGCCGTTGTTAGATTGGCTGGACTCCCTGAGAAACCAGAGATATTTACATTACGATTCATAACCGTAGCTAAATTACAGTTATGAAGTAGCAATGAAAATAATTTCGTGGTTGGGGGTCACCACAACATGAGGACTGTATTAAAAGGTCGCAGCGTTAGGAAGGTTGAGAACCACTGCTCTAAGAGAACCCTAATACCCTAGTATTGGCTAACCAGCATAGCAATGATGTTCTGTAACTCGTCTGCCTGTCTTTCTGTCTGTTTTTCAGGCAAGCTCTCACTAAATAGCTCTGGTTGTCCTGAAACTCGATGTGCAGACCGGGCTGGCCTTGAACTCACAGAGGTCCATCTGCCTCTGCCTCTTTTTTTTTTTTTTTTTGTAAAGCTTTACTTACTATGTATACAGTGTTCTGTCTGCATGTATGTCTACAGGCCAGAAGAGGGCACCAGATCTCACTACAGATGGTTATGAACCACCATGTAGTTGCTGGGAATGGAACTCAGGACCTCTGGAAGAGCAGCCAGTGCTCTTAACCGCTGAGCCATCTCTCCAGCCCCCGGCCTCTGCCTCTTGAGTGCTGGGATTGAAGGCATGAGCCATCACACCTGCCAGGACTCCTGTTTCTACAGACAAGTCTCCCTGCAAGCACTCGCCCCTTCTTGCTTCTTTCTCTCTCTCTTCTCCATTTCCCCTTCTCGGTATTGAGGATGGAACCCAGAACCCTGGGGCAGGTTAAGCAAGAGATCTGCCATTGCCCTAAAACTAGCTCCTTTTAATTATTCTTAATTAAATTTATTTATTTAGTGTGCGTGCACACAAGTGCGTGTGTCTGTGTGTGTATGCATGTGTGTGCACATGTATGTGCATATACACACACGCTCATCCATGTGTCTGCATGTAAGCCACATACATTCCCAGAGATCAATAGCCTTCAGAAGTTCATTCTAGCCTTCTGCCATGTAGGTATCAAATTCAGGTCTTCTGTCTTGGTGGTAAGCACCTTTACTTACTGAAACTATCTTGCTGGCTCAGTTTTTGATTAATTCTTTTTGAGTCAAGGTCTTACTATGTATCCCTGAGTAGCTTCTATCTGGTGATTCTCCTGCCTTAGCCTCTTGAGGGGTAGGATCATAGGCTTGTACCATTTCAATCAGCTTGGTGGCAAGTACCATCCAGCCATCTTGAAAGCGTGACAAATGTATTTTGACTGTCAATTTGACACAAACCAGAATTGCCAGAGAGTCTCCGTTATCAATGATCTGGATCAGGTTGGCCTGCCTGTGGGCATGTATTGATCGGATTTCCATTACTGTAACAAAATACCTGAGACAATCAACTTACAAACAGGAAAGGTTTATACTGGTTTGTAGTTTTGGGGGTCCCCTCCCATGACTGACTGGCTGCATGACTCTGGACCTGTGGTGAGACAGTCAGCCATGTGTGACCTTATGGTAGAAAGCCATCTACCTCACAGCCAAGAAGCCAAAGAGAAGAAGAAAGGGGATTCTATAGTCCTTCTCTGGAACCTGTCCTTATCACAAAAAAAAATACTAAGAAACAGATAAAAGAAATATAAGTAGTATAAATAGCTTAGTTTGCTTAGTCAAAGGAAAATATCAGGTTGAATAAAAAAAAAAAAAACAAATCCTGCCCCCCACACCAGGCCATCCAAACCACTATAATTCAAGATGCCTAGACTTAAACCCTGGGCCAAGTCATGCCAAGCAAATGTGGGCAAAGCTTTAACTACCTCCTTTCTTCTTCTCTCTTTTGTTCCCAGACGTGAGAGGAACAGCTTTTCTCCATCTCAAGCTCCTCCATGCCGTGTAGCCTCACTGCAGATCTAACCTATCATAGCTGAGGACTGTGAACCAACTTCCGTGTTTTCCCTTTATAAATTGCTTGTCTGAGTACTTCGTTGTAGTCATGGAAATCTAGAGCACACAGAGCTCAGTGGTAAGACAAAGAGAGGAAATCTGTACTGTACAGACATGTGGTCGGTGTCGACATAGGAGCCATGAACATCTATGTATTCAGTGACATAAGAGGTGCAGGTTCAAGGGGCAGCTGTGTGGGATATGGGGGGGACACACTTTAACTAGCTTTCCTTGTTCTTTGATAGGTATGGTATGTAGAAAACACCCATCACACGGTCAGCAATTCTCACCTGCTGTTCAGGTGATACCACCCCACTCGTGGTATCAGTTTCGACATCACCAAAGACACTGATAACTCTTTCAAGGGAAAGATGCTACGCTATACTGACTCGATGAGCAGAGAAGGTGAACATGCCGACAGTTTCTTTACTTTATGACCTGTGCTGGCTGGTTTTGTGTGTCAACTTGACACAAGCTGGAGTTATCGCAGAGAAAGAAGCCTCCCTTGAGGAAATGCCTCCATGAGACCCAGCTGTAAGGCATTTTCTCAAGGGGGAGGGCCCAGCCCACTGTGGGTGGTGTCATCCCTGGGCTGGTGGTCCTGTGTTCTATAAGAAAGCAAGTTGATCAAGCCAGGGGGAGCAAGCCAGTAAGCAGCACCCTCCATGGCCTCTGCATCAGCTCCTGCCTCCAAGTTCCTGCCCTGTGTGGGTTCCTGTCCAGACTTCCTTTGATGATGAAGAGCAATGTGGAAGTGTAAGCTGAATAAACCCTTTCCTCCCCACCTTGCTTCTTGGTCATGATGTTTTGTGCAGGAATAGAAACCCTGACTAAGGCAGACCCGAAGTGAAAACAATGAAGAGATCCTGGCCCCACAGTTCCCTTCAAGGGGACACCATTGACCTAAGGACTTCCCATTGGGAAAAGATCCACCGTCTCTGTGACAAACATTTGGGAAGATCTACGAGGGAGTGTAGGCATACAGTTTTTGCATGTTACTTTTAATAAGTGTTCAAGCTCTTCTCTAGCCCACCGCCTAGCAAAGGAAGACGAAGAGAAGCGTTATTAGGATGTGGGGGAAGTGGACCTGTTCAGCAACAGTTCTTTGGGGCGAGCTCCATCTTCCCTGGAAGTAGTTCAGTCCCGTAGCAAACACCAAATACGACTCGGCAGCTGCAGACCTGTCCTGTAGGCAGGCAGACAGCGGGCACGAACACCAACCAGCCTGAGGCGAGGCTGCAGAAGCTTCAAGCTGTCACAGGAGCCTTACAAGCAGTTCTTGGGTGAGTTTCTCTCAGTGGCTGTGTTATACAAGTTGAGCCCAACAATGCTATGTAAGGCAAACCAATAAATGCACATCTTTTGAGGAATAGCGAGGTGGAGCAAACCAAACCATTGCTCAGTACTCATCTCCTGCTGCCTGTGGGGTCATATTTAATTAACTCCTTCATCACAGGTCCTTTCATGTGTTTGCTATATCAAGACAGCCTTTCACCTGTGTCTGCTTCAGGAAAACATTCTTTCACCTGTGTCTACTTTAGCACGACGTCCTTTCACCTGTGTGCCTCAGCAAAACATCATTTGACAGAACTAAATGTCTAAAGAACTAGAAGTTTGCACGTCAAGGACATTTCTAGACAGGGTTAACCGAGGAGGGACGATCCATCCTGATTGTGGGCGGCACCATCCTCTGGGCTCGGTCCTGGAATGAATAAAGCACCAGTCTCCCCCCCCCCCCCCTGCTCCTTTCCTTACTGTGGATACAGTGTGAGCCGATGCTGTCTGTTCCTGCCTCAGTGTCTTCCCCGCCATAATGGACTGGGTGCCCTTAGACCGTGAGCTGAAAGAAATCCTTCCCCCCTAAGTTATTTTGTCATATCAAAAATGTAACTGAGAAACTTGGCACTGAGGAGCGGGGAATCACTGCTGTGATAAAGCTGACTTTGTGGTTTATAGCGTTTGGAACTCGTTTGCAGGAGAAGCGTGAGAGAGTTTGGAACTGCAGGCTAGAGAAGCCTTAGACTGCTTTTATAAGAAGAACTTAATGAGCAGCTCTACTGGGAATTTAGGAGACCAAAATGCTGGGGAGGGGGCAGTGGAGGGCCAGCAGGCTCCCGACATTTCAGGACTTTTATGAAAAACTGATCTAGAAATCCGAGCTAGATTCTGGCAAGGAATCTGGCTGCTCTCTGCCCCCATCCTGAGGCCTCAGGTGAGGCAGAACTCAAGAGGAAATTTCCCGACTTGGTAGCATTCAGGCTGTGGAATGGTTACTACTCACTGCACTTAGTCAGATCTACTAACTAGATCTCTCTCTGTGTGTGTGTGTGTGTGTGTGTGTGTGTGTGTGTATGTATGTGAGAGAGAGGGGGGAGGATATGAAAAACGTGTAGCTTTGAGAAAGAAGGAGTATGAACAGTTATAAAGCTACAGATGAGGAATGTGCAGAGAGAGCAGCTGAATTATTTAAGAGATGAGCTCGTTACAGAGAAACCTCACGCTCTACGCTGGGACAAGAAGTACCCTGAGGGCAAGGCCTTCCCCACAGAACGTTCCCACCTGTGAAAATGAAAATCTGTTTGAATGGAGAGGAATTGTACAGAGATTCCTCAGAAGGAGGCCTCCGCTCACAAAACAAATGGCCTGGGGAAGTTATTTTCACCAATTAAATGCCCAAGACATACAGAGGCCACCATAGCTGTGGTCTAAGAGTTCAAGCTACATCTCAAGCTGGCAGAAGAACTTGACAGTGTTATTTATGTGACAATGGTTTTACAGGCATAAATGGTGGGGAGAGAGGCTCGGGGCGTCACGGAGGCTTGCCCCAAAATTCCAGAAAGCTATTGAGGTCAAACAACGACAGCAGATTGAAATCCCTGTAAGCAGACACCGAGAGGCCACTTCAGGAAGCTGACAAGATAAAGCCTGTGCTGTAGTGGAGGATCCAGGATGCTGGAGATGTGAGGACCATGGGACGTCTACTGAGGTAAGCTGCAGAGGTGGCATGGTGCTGGCCCAAGAAGGCTGCATTTGCCCCAGGCAGGCAACAGAGCTGAAGGAGCAAACGCTCCTTCAAAAAGCCACTGGAGCCCTAATGATTCCATCTCGAGCCCTACATGCTGGCAAAGAGTTGCAGGATATGGTGCTTGTCCTGCTGGGCTTCAGTCCTGCTTTGGTCCGATTTTCCTTTGATTAGCTTCTGCTTGGGAATGTTCACTGTCATTGTATATTGGCAACGTGTAAACTGTTTTGATTATTACAGACTCTCACAGCGAAGAGAATGCCCTGAGTCTTAGAAGAGACTTTGGCCGGTGTTGGAATTGTGAAACATTATGGGGAAATTTGAAGTTGGACTGAATGCGTTTTGCATTATCGGATGGCCACAAACCATGGGAGAAGGGGTCGAAGGCGACGGCTTAAAGTGATCGTGTTTTGTTGTCAAATCGGCTCGTGGTGGACCCATGTGATTAATATGACAGTCAACGTGACCAGATCTAGAATCACCTGAGAGACACCCCTGGGCATGTCTCTAAGGGAGTTTCTGGATTGGGTTCATTGGGGGTGGGGAGAACTGTCTTAAACATGGTTGTAGCTGTCTGTGGACTGGGACCTGCACCAAATAAAAAGGAGAAATATAGCTAGGCACCCGCATCCATCTTGCTCTGTTTCCTGACTGTGAATGTAACGTGACCAGCTGCCTCGAACATCTGCCTCTGTGACTTACTATTATGGGCTGTCCTTTACACTCAGCCAGAATGAGCCTTCCTCCTTTAAGTTCCCTTTGTCAGATTTTGACCTCAGCAATGAGAAAAGTGATGGGTGCAACCTCCCAACAATGCCATTCTGGGGGCTGAGCTGTGGACATCTGGACTTGCTTGGCTGGTGGGCATCCCTGTTCCACAAAGGCCTTCAGGAAGCAGAAGTCTCCACACATACATACTGAGGCTGTAAGTCCCTACCACGACCATTAGACACTGGGTCACGAAGTTCCAGAAGTAGTTCACACAAGGCCGGGCTGACCCAGATCTGGCTTCTGCCTGTATGTACACACACACACACACACACACACACACACACACACACACACACGAGAGAGAGGGAGAGGGAGAGAGGGAGAGGGAGAGAGGGAGAGGGAGGGAGGGAGAGAGGGAGGGAGGGAGAGAGGGAGGGAGGGAGAGAGGGAGGGAGGGAGAGAGAGAGGGAGAGAGGGAGGGAGGGAGGGAGGGAGGGAGAGGGAGGGAGGGAGAGGGAGGGAGAGGGAGGGAGGGAGGGAGAGAGAGAGAGAGAAAAGAAGCCAGGCTTCACCTTATACAGTTGTAACCTCAATACTCTGTTGTCTGAGGCAGGAGCATTGATTCAAATTCAAGGCCATTCTGAAATACAGTGTGAAGTCCTATCTCAAAAACAAACAAAAGACCACCCCAGCCTCAGAGTCTAGTGATGTACCCCTCTGGCTATGTCCGTGAAGGGAAGCTTTGCAAACAGAGACAATCAGATCTGGATGGCTTTTATCAAGTGCGTAGATTCACCCTCTGATGGAGTCAAGGTAGGATAGCATTATGGGGGATGGGAGAAGTAGAGGTGGGGGTGGGGCGCAGCTGGAGGAAGTTCTTGGTTGCTGTACACCGCCCTAGTCCCTTCCTCTGCTTCTAGTTGATCTTGAGATGAAGCAGCTAGTCCACCTCATGCTCCCAGGATGCTCTCTGTTCTGTAGACAGAACCCTCCGAGACCATGAGCCAAAATAACTCCTTCCACCCTTTAAGATGTTTCTGTTGGGGGCTGGAGAGATGGCTCAGCGGTTAGCACTGGTTGCACTTCCAGAGGTTCTGCGTTCAATTCCCAGCAACCACATGGTGTGGCTCACAACCATCTGTAATGGGATCTGGCGCCCTCTTGTGGCATGTGGGAGGATGTGTAGATAGAGCACTCAAATACATAAAACAAATAAATAATAAATCTTTAAAAAAATATATGTTCCTCTCAGGAGTCATTGTGGCAGTGAGAGCAGGAGTAAAGTGGGCAAAGTGCTCACTGTGCAAACCTGAGGACCCGAGTTCAAATCCTGACACCCAAATAAAAGCCACGCATGGGGGCATGGGTCTGTAGGCTTCCCAGGGGCAGAGACATGTGGATCGTGGGGGCTCCATGGCCAGCCAGTCTACTGAAACAGCAAGTTTCCCCTTCAGAGAGAAAAATCGGTTTATTGGTTACTTTTCTGTTACTGTGATTGAACACCGTGACCCTAAGTGACTTAATGGAAGAAGGAGTTTATTCTGGTTTATGCTTTCGGAATTGGGAGAGCCCATGGCGGAGAAGGCATGGCAACAGGCAGCCAGAGCAGGCAGCAGAGAGAACAATTCTTCAGCCGCACACTGAAAACAGAGCAAACAGACTGGAAGTGGGTGAGGCTGTAAGTCCTCAAACCCCACCGCCAGTGTCCAACTTCCTCCGGCAATGCTTTACCTCCTAAAGGATCGATCTACAACCTGCCAGATACAGGAGCCTCTGGGGAACACTCTCATTCAAGCCACCACACTCTGTCCCCCCAAAATAAGGCAGGGAGCAGTGGAGGAAGAAACCTCATGTTCACCCCTGGCCTCCATAGGCAGGCATAGGTGAGAGCCCCTGCACACTCATACATATGCATCATATGTGCATACAACGGAGAGGGAGGGTATGTTTCTATCTGGTACTTGTCATAGTAAGAAGAAAAGTCAGCCACATACAGGCAGAGGGAAGGAGCAGCTGATCTTCAGAAAGCCGTTTGGTGGCATCTGCCTCAACTCCTAGACACCAATGACCTAGGTTCACAGGGCACTGACCTGTTGGACACCACAGTCTTTCTTGATCATCCTAATCATTATAGTGTGATTCCCACAAAAGACCTTCAACCGGTTCAGGCCTGTTGACAGTGCCCATAGAAGGGTTAAGGGCCCACATCTCTCTCAGCTGTAAGTGGTTCCACCTCAGCTCAGGATGTATGTAGAGGGTGGGAACTCCGTATACACATCTGGGGCTGCCATCCATGTTGGAGTTGGACCCTTCAGTGATGCGAGCGTTTAGGGGTCACCCATGCTCCTATGAGTAGCCTCAATAAACTCATTGGTTTACCAGGCTAGCCCTGGGTGGCATCGCGTCCTTGGTTTGTCCTATCTGAAGTGAGCAGACTCTAGGGAGTCAACCAATGTGTGCCACAGATATGAATTAGGATGCTCTGCTCCCGACACTGTCATTGGTCGCTGTTATTAGGACCAGTTTGGAATTTGCAGCAGCATCCCCAATACTGTTCAGTAGTCCCAGTAACCCAAACACGTGTGAGAGGGAAAATGCCCAGACACACCTCAACGCTGTCAGCCAATGGAACATACAGGAGACAGATGAAAGGCCACTGCCTGCAGGGCATGGGCAGCTCTTACACTGCATGGTGTAGCCAGACCCCAGGACACCTGCTTGGTTAAAGGACCAAGGGGTGCGGCCCAGTGGCAGGGGACAGACATGTCTCATGTTTATAAGCAGACAACGAACTCAAGGCTGAAGAGTGCTTGCCTAGCACGTGTGAAGACCTGGCTTCAATCTCCAGTAGAGACCAGGCACCATGGTACATGCCTGAAAGTCCAGTACTGGGGAGGTGGAGACAGGAGGGTCAGCTCCAAGGATAATAGTCACCGAACAGTGACCGGTCTGAGTGTGACAGGGGCTTCAGGCTGCAGGTCATGGGTGGCTTTCAGTGGGCGTGGCTGTTTTCCATGCTGGAAACCCATCATGTCAGCCCCGAGTGAACTGCGACTTTTCTCTACATGAGTTCTATCTCAAGAACTATTTTAATTAACCAAACTAGCAGAAAATGAAGGAGAGGAACAAGACTGGCAAGATGCACCCGAATTCCAGGAAGGAGGCTCAGCACCATGTCATTCTAATTATCTCCAAGCTAATTGATAAATACACTCTGGTTCTGATCATGACAGCAGCCAGGCTGGGGAGATGGTGCAGTCAGTTAAAGGCTTGCTTGAGGGCACAAAGACCTGTGTCTGCGAGCCCCGGAATCCATGGGGAAAGCTGCTCATGGTAATCCCTGTTTGTAATCCCAGCGCTGGGGAGCTGGAGACGGGCGGATCCCTGGGGCTCAGGGGCCAGCCAGCTTCACCAACACTGTGGGCTCCAGGTCCATGGAAGATTCTGTCTCAAACAGCCCAAGATGGTCCGCATCTGGGCAATAACACTTGAGGTTGTCCTCTGTCCCCACCTATGCACAATGGTGCTGGTCCATTGTACACACTTGAGGAGGCATACATGCATGGATATGCACGTGTGTGCACACACATGCACACACACACTCACTCACACACACCAACAACAAGGTTGGATTTTTTTTTTGTTTTTAGTTTATTACTATTTTTTACTTACTCTTTGAACATCGTGTACATTTATACGACCTACTTTGGTAATTTTCCTGTACCATTGTCTCCCTCCAAGTCCCTAGAACTTTCTACCCCATCTCCCTCCCGACTTCACATCCTCCTTTTTTTCCCCTTTTGATAAAGGTAAGTCCAATTAGAGCTCGCTGTACACACACAGGTGTCGGCCCACTATGGTTTGCCCGTTCCTGGGTAGGTCGTACCAGTTTGCTGTAGTTAAAACAACAGAATTGGGGTTGGGGATTTAGCTCAGGGGCTGGGGATTTAGCTCAGTGGTAGAGCGCTTACCTAGGAAGCGCAAGGTCCTGGGTTCGGTCCCCAGCTCCGAAAAAAAAAAAAAAGAACTAAAAAACAAAACAAAACAAAAACAAAAACAAAAAAAAAAACCAACAGAATTGTTTGTTTGTTTTTTAATTCATTTCTGGTGCTGACTTTAAAAAAAACGGTTTATTTGCTTTGCTTTGATATGTTTGACATTTCACTACCATGTGTGTGCCTGGCACATGAGAAGGCCAGCAGAGGGATGGTCATGAGCCATTGTGTGGGAAATGAGCTTGATCCTCTGGAAGAGCAGCAAGTGCTCTTAACTGCTAAGCCATCTCTCCAGTCTGTTTGGTTTGAGCCAGGGTCTCCACATGCAGCCCAGGCTGACCTTGAACTCTTATTTCTCCTGCTTCAGAGCTGGGATTAAGGGTGTGCCCACTGTGGGTGGCGCCATCCCAAGGCAGGTGCATGTAGGCTGTATAAGAAAGCCAGTTGAGTCAGTCGGCCAGCATTCAGCATTCCTCTATAGTTTCTGCCTCAGCTTTCTGATTGAGTGCTTACCCTAACGTCTCTCAATGATTGTTGTAATTAGTGTCTCTATGGCTGCGATGAAACACCATGACCAAAGCAACTTGGGGGAGGAGAGGGTAAATCTGGCTAACATAGCCCGAATCACAATTCACTGAGGGAAGCCAAGGCTGGAGCTCAAACCAGATGGGAACCTGGAGATAGGAGCTGATGCAGAGGCCATAGAGGGGTGCTGCCTAATGGCTTGCTGTCCTTGCTTAGCCTGCATTCATTCATCCATTCATTCATTCATTCATTCATCCATCCATCCATCCATCCATCCATCCATTCATCCATCCATCCATTCATTCATCCATCCATTCATTCATCCATTCATTCATCCATCCATCCATCCATCCATTCATTCATCCATTCATTCATTCATCCATCCATCCATCCATTCATTCATTCATTCATTCATCCATCCATTCATTCATTCTTTCATTCTTTCTTTTTTCTTTCTTTGTTTCTTTCTTTCTTCCTTCTTTCTTTCTTTCTTCCTTCCTTCCTCATTCTTTCCTTTCTTTCTGTCTTTTTTCAACTTAACGTTTTTATTGATTATTTGGAAATTTCACATAATGCCCCCTTGATCGCATTTACTTTCCAGTCCTCCTGGGTCCACCCCCGACCTTTTTGACCTCCGCCCAAACCAAAAGAAGAAAAGAAAGAAGAAAAATGCCAAGTCCAATTTGTATCACCCACAGACTCACTGGAGCATGGTCACAACCCCACTGGCCAGCCCCTTGAAGATAACCGATCCCTTCTCCTACCTGACCCCACTGGAAGCCATCAGCTATGGAGAGCTACACTCCATCATCCCTGTCATGAATGTTAAGTGTTCTCTTTAATGGCTTCCAGTCTGGACTTTTCTCTTTGGGGAGTGGTGGTCAGGGGAAAGAGGTTGTCACAGAAGCCTTCGATGTCTCTCACTCACAACTGTGAGACTGCAGCCATCCACACCACTGCAAAAGAAGCTCCCTTGCCCTTCATAGTCAGGGCCCTTAATAGTCAGGGTCGGCACAGATCATGGACTTCCACATGGTTTCTGGCTACACCGTGAACCACAGCATCGCCGCCTGGAGTTTCGCCGCTCTCCCTTGCTTACCGGCTCTTTTCCTTCCAATCTGGTGACTCCATTTTTTTTTAAAGATTATTTAGTTTATGTATGCGAGTACACTGTCACTGTCTTCAGACAAACCAGAAGAGGGCATCGGATCCCATTACAGGTGGTTGTGAGCCACCATGTACTCGCTGGGAATTGAACTCGGGTCCTCTAGAAGATCAGTCAGTGGTCTTAACCACTGAGCCATCTCTCCAGCCTAGTGACTCGACCTTTTAAAAGCATCTTCCCATGGACCTGACCTTCTCTAATTTTTCCAGGGACACTGTGGGCTCTGTGGATTCCTCACCACCCCCCCCCCCCATTTCCCTTTGAAGCTTTCTCGGATCTCTAGGGCTCTTTGGAGCTACTCTGAGGTGGCAGGTGTCTGTTTCATTCACAGTCGCACTTCAGGGTTACATCCTCTCTGATGATGTCTTATTCCCGCATCTGGTTCTGCCGCATCGGTTCCTTCACCCCCTCCAGCAGCTTGTAGGTGGAGTATACGTTGGGGTGGACTGACTCGAAGTGTTGAATCTCAGCCCAGATGGCTTCCGAGTTGGTCAGCCTGGGAGTGCCAGATCTTCATGGTGGCTGCATGCCTGTCGGTCTGCTTTCTTATAGAACCAGGGACCACCAAACCACGGCGGGCTGGACCCTCCCCCATCAGTCACTAATTTAAAAATTGCCTCACAGGGTTGGGGATTTAGCTCAGCGGTAGAGCGCTTGCCTAGCAAGCGCAAGGCCCTGGGTTCGGTCCCCAGCTCCGAAAAAAAGAAAAGAAAAAAAAAATGCCTCACAGGCTTGCCTACAGCGGGATCTCATGCAGACATTTTTCTCAATGAGGCTCCTTCCTCTCAGATGACATCAGCTGTGTCAGTTGACATAAAATTAGCCAGTTCGATGATGTGACCTGAGATCATAAGCAGAAATAACTCTCTCCGTCCCCAAGCTGCTTTTGGTCACAACAAAACAACACAAGGAAACCAGGTCGCCTGCTAACCTTGTTCCTAATTTTTCATTAAAAACCATTTTTAGATTGATTTATTTCCTTCATCTGAATGTCTGTATGTCTGAGCCATGGATGTCAGGAGAAGCTGTCCAATCCCTGTGAACTACCATATGGGTGCTGGGAATGGGACAGAGGTCCTCTGCAAGAGTAGGCCACACTCTTTCCTGCTTCTAGGCCCCTGCTTTTGACTTTTCGTTCTTGAGACGGGATCTTAGGCAGCCCAGGTTAGCCTCCAATGGTAGCAGAAATGGTCTGTGGACCTGATTCTCTGGCTTCTATCCCAAGAGCTGTGAGAACGTGAGAACACAGTAGCTCCTCACGACGCGAGATGGACTAAAATTGCACGTAAAGCTCTGAGGAGGCATGCTGAGTCTCCCTGAGTTACGCAGAGCTCTGACACAGGCCGGGGCTGGCGCTGCTCTCTCAGCTCCTTCCCTTCCCCCTCCTATCCTATTTAGTCACCATGCTGTTGCCGCCAAGAGACACTATGAGCATGGCGGCTCTAATAAAGGAAATTGTTGAACTGGAGTTTGTGTTCAGTTTCAGAGAAGCTTCCTTACCCTTTAGAGTCAGCATCAAGGCAAGGGAGAATGGTGAAATCTCAGACGAACAGGCCATGGTCCACGCCGTCAGCACATAGGCAGACATGTTGCTGAAGAAGGAGCTGGGATGTTTTCTACATCTGAATCTGCAGGCAGCAGGAAGAGAGAGAGACACAGGACCTGTCTTGCAAGGCCTGGCCTGAGCTTCTGAAACCCCAAAGCCGATCCTCAGTGACATCACCTCCTCCAACCAGACCTCACCCACTTCAACAAAGCCACACCTCCTCATCACTGCCAAGTTGCACCACTCCCTAGTGATGGAACATTAAACTATACGAGCCTATGAGGAGGGCCATTCTTATTCAAACCAACTCGTGCCACTTCCTGACCCCCAACCCATGCTTGTATTGGGATCATAATGCAAAAAAAAAACCACATTCAGTCCGATTTCAGAATTCTCCATAGCATATTACGGCCTCAACCCTGTTTAAAAGTCCAATGCTCTATTCAGTCTCTTCTGGGACTCAAAGCGACTCTTAACTGTAAGCCCTGTAAGACCAGAATCAAACTTCCAACATATAGTTGGCACAGGGTAAACAGTACTGTTCCAGAAGGGAGGGGAGGGAGTGTTGTGAGGAGACACTGGACCAGAAGCAAGACCGAAAACCAGCAGGGCAAACTCCAAACTTAGCATCTCCATGTCTGACGTCAAAGCGTTCTACTGATCTCTAACCCCTTTTGGCGTTGTTGACGACAACACACTTCTCTCTCTTGGGGCTGGTTCTCTTTCCAGTACCAAATCTGTGATGCTGTGAGGCTGGCCTCAGTTTCTCCTTTTGTGCCACAAATAGCTGGACTTCTGACATTCCATGCTTTCCTCTAAAAACTCATGCTTCATGGGGTGGTAGGGGGTCTGGTGAGCCAATGGGGTTGTCAGGCATCTCTCAACCACTCCTGGGGCCAAGGCTGGAAAAGGGACAAGGGACATACATTTGGTAAAATGGTTGGATGTAGGCCTGGGGTGACACTGTTGACAAGGATTAAGAAGTGTGACAATGGTGGCAAAGCCAGGCTGGTGGGTGGGCAGCAGGCAGTGCCCTGAGCTCCAGCTGGCGGGGGTTCATGCCAGCGATTCGTCAGGGGACACTGGCGTCACGTCAGTACTGTCCTGCTACATCTATCTGTCCACACAAGCAGGTTTACCCACCAAAGTGGGGATGCTCCATGGCTTTGGATGGTACCAGCTTGGTCACCTCTCCTGGGTTTACTCTCATCTCTCAGGTGACCTAGGGCTGGACCTTTTAGGGCGGTGATTTAGGTTGCCCCATCAGTGGGTAAAAGAGAGCTGTGATTCAACCTCATGGGGGACACTGGGTACATTTCCTTCCCTTGTTCTGTTTAGGAGAGTAAGGGAGGAGGGGGCAGAAGTCTGAGGAGGATGCAGGGCTCCTGGGGCCTGGTCCAGGGGTGAAGGAGGAAAAAGACAATCACAGTTGGCTAAGTGTTGTGCCCGCTCATGGCACCCCCTCTCCCGCGCTGCTAGAGTTTCTGTCCTCAGGCAAACCCATTCATCCTCAGCTGAAGGAAGCCGGTCTCTGTGGCCATGACCACGGCATTTTTATGAGTTTATAAACTGCGGAGATTGGCTGCTGGGGGGCTCCAGGCTGTTAACAGACCATCTCGGGTCGTGCTGTGGCTCACTTTAGGGGGGTCTGGGCAAGAAGGTTTCTCCTTAGATGTTCTCTACCTGGGCCTCTGGCTCCTTTCTGGAAGCTTCTAGAAACCACAGATGCCTTCCCTACGGAGATGGGCTCCCAGTCTCAACTCAGAGATAAAATGAGACAACTGGTAGGTGGGAGGGATTCCGGGGAAGATGAGAAACACCCCTGCCCCTTGCCCCTTGCCCCCTGCCCCTTCCCCCCTGCCCCCTACCCCTTACCCCCCTGCCTTGCGCATGCGCATCATGCACGCAGGCAAGCACGCTGGTGCCCGGGAACTTTGAATGACCAGTGACCCCTAGGGAGAGAATCAGTCACAACCGAGGCCCCACGTGGGTCCATTTCTCTGTGGTCCCCGAGGGACAGCTATTCCCTTCTCTGTAGCCCGGAAACAGACAGAGGCCAGGACAGAGGAGGCCAGGCACAGAGAACTGGGGAGGACAGGCATGGCAGCATGGTGGGAGGTGTTGTGTTAGCCCTGCTGCTGAGGCTGGGACTCAGCATGAAGTCCTGGCATCAGCCCCGCAGTGGGGGGTAGGTTTCAGGGAGAAACTGGAGGGTGGCTCATCCTCAACCACAAAGTGGCAGAATGACTTGGCCTGTGACATGCTCCCCGTAACGGGTTTGACGTAGCCCAGGCTTCAAACTTGGTTTCCTGTGTGCAGGTGTGGAGCCAGCACAGTAGGCGAGCCAGTGGTGGCTCAGGCACTATCTGTGAAGACGGATACCAGAATGGGCAGGCATATTCCGTGTCCAGGGCTTGCCAGGGAGACAGGAAAGCAAGGACGGGGGTTGGGGGCATCTTTCTGGTGAGTGCAGATGCAGAGAAGGAAGGCCCAGAGCTGATGGCGCACCCAGACAGGTTGATGAAGAAATGCATCTGCCATAGCTGGGTTTCTGTGACAAGCTGTGGAAAAGGAGCGCCGTGAGTCCTTCCTACCTACTGCTGAGAGGCCAACCTGGCTTTAAACATCCCCAGACCTGGGGAGGCTCAGCCAGTTTTATGTAGGCACATGACACCTTGTGGATGGTGACAGTGCTGTCGAGTTGGTAGTAGTGAAGGAGATGATGATGGGGATGGTAACAGTGTTCACGGTGACAACAGTAATGGAAGAGATTGTGATGATGGCAAGGGTGGAGATGATGATGGAGATGGTGGTGTAGGTGAGGATGATGCAGATAGTGGAGATGTGATGGAGATGGTGGTGATGGAGATGGTGGTGAAGGTGAGGATGATGCAGATAGTGGAGATGGTGATGGAGATAGTGGAGATGGTGATGGAGATGGTGGTGAAGGTGAGATGATGGAGGTGGTGGAGATGGTGGTGAAGGTGAGGATGATGCAGATAGTGGAGATGGTGATGGAGATGGTGCTGAAGGTGAGGATGATGCAGATAGTGGAGATGGTGATGGAGATGGTGCTGAAGGTGAGGATGATGCAGATAGTGGAGATGGTGATGGAGATGGTGCTGAAGGTGAGGATGATGCAGATAGTGGAGATGGTGGTGATAAAGATGATGGTGAAGGTGATGAGTTAGCTTTTGTTGCATGCTCTCTCCATCCCAAGACTTGGATCCCAGATCTGTTGCGACCTAATAAATCACCTATCTTCTGTCCTCTCCACATCCCGGTTTCTAGCACTGTGCTTTGGGAGAGTTTGTTTTGACACTGCTGCTCCACTTGTAAAACGGAGTTCTGACCCCACATGAGATGTGCACAGGACTAAGGAAGAGGGGCGAGGTGCAGACACGCCTCCCAGCGCTCGACACTCGTGGTTCAGCTCACATCAGCTCCTAGTGGGTCTGCGAAGCCAGTACACCACACACCATCCATCCCTCACGCAATCCCCGTGGCTCCTCTCGCTGAGTGTGCTACCTTGTACAGAAATGAACACTCAGAGACGCTAAATGAGCAGCCCATGGTCACACAGCGGCTGAGGGGCAGACCCTGTTTGGGTTTCTATTTTCTCATAATTAGCTAGCCCAAATTTCGTGGTCCAGCCTGACCTCTATTGCTGTGACCTCGTGTGCCTGGCTGTCTAAGTTCTTGCCGGTGGCTTTTTTCTGCCAGGACTGGTCACACGGCAGGAGCTGAAGCTGATACACCCCAGGGCTCAACACCCTCTCTGCTCTGGGCTCCAGCTGAGGTCACAGGGCATCCGATGGAGCATCCAACCTGTGGCATCTGGACCAGGTAACAGGGTAGCAGAGCTTAGCAACTGTCCTAGAAGGCCAAGGCACTGGTGGATGCTCTAAGACCAGCCTTGGGACCTGTGCAAAGTTGCAGCGCTGTGTTCTGTGGGTCAGGACAAGAGCATGGCAGGCAGGATGAGAGGGAAGAGAGAGTGGCTTGCCCTTTGGGGAGAAGCACAGAGCTCACGGGCCCTTTATAGTTAGCCTCGCTGAGCCCAGCTAGAGCCTGAGTATCTGAGCTCTTCAACACTTACCATTCTGCATGACCCAGTCCTCAAGGTTTTCCCTGGGAGCTCCCTCCAGTCTGTGATGGAGAAAGTAGCCTTTCCCCTATGTTAATACTCATGAGCTCGGGGTTGGGGATTTAGCTCAGTGGTAGAGCGCTTGCCTAGGAAGCGCAAGGCCTTGGGTTCGGTCCCCAGCTCCGAAAAAAAGAACCAAAAAAAAAAAAAAATACTCATGAGCTCAGCCTCATTCGGGTTAAACTTGTTCCAGCTTCTGCTACGGACCTGCAAGTGGAACCTGACGCCAGTAGCCACCAGAGGGCAGCAGACGCAAGGCTCTGGTGTGGCTGGGCTGTGGCCTCTCTTCTGGGGTCTCACGATCATCAGGGTGGCTTGGTACGGGTCCAGGCTGTGATCTTGGTCAGTTCCTGTTCCTGGGCCTCCGGAGGCTCAGTGTCCCCGTTTGTATCAGGGAGTTGATTGGCATCTGAAGTGACCAGGGAACCCACGGTGGGGAGGGAAGTCTGGCTGGCGACTTTGCACTCGCAGACCTGGCTTCGGTCTCAGATTTATTTATGCGGGACCCCAGGCTCTGGGCTGAAGAGGGCTTGGCATCTCTCTGGGGCTTGCCAGCTGGACACGGGAGCCCTGTGCTCCTGACTGAGGCCTCCGTTCCCTGTCACCTCCTTCCCTGTGAGCCAGTGGATGAAAACTCAGAGCCTACTGGGAATGGGGAGTGGCCAGTTAGCCACCCAGGCCTGCATCCCTCCCTAAAATTGCAAGAAAATTGTGTGTGTTTGTTTGTGTATGTGTACATATATGTATGTATAGGCACATATATATGCACACACATACACATGTTATATATATTATATTATATTATATTATATTATATTATATTATATGAAACAGAAATAAGATAAGGTATGGGTGGGTGATATGACCTGCCTTAGCAGGTATGAGGACTCTAGAGTCCAGCTGTGGTCTTAGGGTGGGTCCCAAGCCCACTGTTCCCTGAGGCTGTCTGCCCTTTTTTTTAAAAATTATTATTTTTATTTATATACGTACACTGTAGCTGTCTTCAGACACACCAGAAGAGGCCATCGGATCCCATTACAGATGGTTGTGAGTCACCATGTGGTTGCTGGGAATTGAACTCAGGACCTCAGGAAGAGCAGTCAGTGCTCTTAACCACTGAGTCATCTCTCCAGCCCCCACTGTCTGCACTTCTATCTGGTGACATTTGTCCTTTGTTCTGTGTATGTCTGGGAGTGGGCAGTGTCTGGATCCTGATATACGGAGGATCCAGCCGGGCAGCTTGAAGACATCTCGACAGAAGTGACCATCTCCATGAGGCAGGCATCAAGCCTCATGACAAGTTTGGTTGACTCCTTTTCTTCAGAACAACCCCACAAATGAGAAAAAACTCTTGTCTCTCATTACCAGTGGGAAGATTGAGAGCTTGAGGTCTAGACAGATGGCCGACATCCATGATGTCCTCGGTGGAGGAGGCAGGATCTGAACCCAGGTTCAGAGGACTAAATGCTTTCCTACTCTACAGCAAATAAAGGTTAAATTAATTAATGAATGAGTGAGCAAATGAACGAATGAGTGGGTCCCTAACCTGGTGTCTTTTTTTTTTTTTTAAACCATTGCTGCAATAAAATACGCTGACATGCTGGATATGGTGGTGCATACCTTTAATCCCAGCACTTGGGAGGTAAGGAAAAGTAATCTCTGTGAGTTCAAGGCCAGCCTGATTTATAAAGTGAGTTCTAGGTCAGCCAGGGTTACCTAGTGAGGCCCTGTCTCAAACAAACAAACAATCCTTAGACAAAACAAGTTAAAGGAGAAAGGGTCTTATTTATTTCAGCTCCCTGCTCAAGGCATAGCCCATCAGTCGGGAAGTCAAGGCGGTTAGAGATTGAAGCAGCTGGTCACCCTAATCCCCAGTCAGAGGAAGAGAGAACAAATGCTAGAGCTCAGCTCACTTTCCTTCCCTCATTAAGTGCAGGATTCCCTGCCTAAGGAATGGTGTTGCCCACAGTGGACCAGTCTTCCCACCTCAGTTAAGACAATCAAGGTAACCTCCACAAACATGCCTAGAGGCCCTTCACCCAGAAGATAGATCTATCTATCTATCTATCTATCTATCTATCTATCTATCTATCTATCTATCTATCTATCTATTTTTACATCACACTCTTGCTCCAGTTCCAGTCATCCCCTCCCACAATCCTTCTCCCCATCCCTTCCTTCTCCTCTGATTGAGTGGGGAACCCTGGGTATCCCCGACCCTGGCACATCAAGTTTCTGCTAAGCTGGGCACATCCTCTCCCACTGAGGCCAGACAAGACAGCCCAGCTAGGAGAATATATCCCACATGCAGGCAAAGCTTCTGGGATAGCCCCTGCTCCAGTTGTTCCAGACTTGCATGAAGACAGAGCTACACATCTGTTGCATATTTGCAGGGAGACCTAGGTCCAACCCATGCATGTTCTTTGGGTGGTGGTTCAGACTCTGAGAACCCCAAGTTTCCGGGTTAGTTTACTCTGCTTGGTCTTCCTGTGGAGTTCCTGTCCCCTTTGGGGTCCACAATCCTTCCTCTTATTCTCCTGTAAGAGTCCCCAAGCTCCATCCACTGGTTGGATGGGTCTCAAGTTGGGCCGGTTATTGGTTGGCCAGTCCCTCAGTCTCTGCCCCAATCCCCTTGCCCGCATTTCTTACAGACAGGATAAATTTTGGGTCAAAATTTTTGTTCGTGGGTTGGTGGCTCCACTGGGGCTCCTGCCTGGCTTCAGGAGGTGGCCTCTTCAGGTTCTATATCCCCAATGCTGTGAGTCCCAGATAAGGTCACCCGCATTGATTCTTGGACATCTCCCTTATCCCAGGTCTCTGTCACGTACTCATAAGTGGATATTCTATGGATACAGGATACCCATGCTACACACCACAGACCCAAAGAAGGTAACAAGAAGGAAGGAACAAGGAGGATGTTTGAGTCTCACTTAGAAGGGGAATAAAATAGTCATAAGAATTGAGGGAGGGAAGGAACTGGGTGGGAGAGGGGATAGGGAGGGGAAGAGGAGGTGGGGTTCAGGATCAACAGGAGAGATGCCCAGGTGGCCATGAGAATGAATGGAGATCTGTTGGGGGTGAGGAGCTGGGGGGCATCACCCAGGAGATCTTTAACTTGTGTCAAGCTGACGGTTAGTAGCAACCATGACACCTGGAGAAGGCCGTGCAAGGCAGTGTGGCGGAGACGTTTGGTTCATGGGGAGCCAGGGGAAAAAACCACAGCTTCATCAACTGCAACAAACATCTCTCTAGGACACAGAGCTGAGGGGACAAGGCAGACATCCACCTGCATCAATCATGGAGCGAGGTATAGCCTCAAGCCCTGGGAGTGTCTGTTGACCCACAGCACGGCTAAGCAGTGCCGGGGAGTTCCTCTTGTAGGATACGGAGACTGGCTTTCTGTGGCGACTCTGGACTCAGAACTTCTTTAAAAAAAAAAAAGTCAACTTCAAGATTGATTGCTCAATTGATCAGTTGACTTTTTCATTAATCTACCACGTATTTATTGAGTGCTCGCTGGGAGCTGGGAGCAGTAAACAAGAGAGACAAGTCCCTGCCCCTCGGGTCATATGTCAGAGACGCAGTCAGAAAGGAGGCCAGGGAGACAGCACACAGCCACGACAGGGCAGAAGCAGTATCAACAGAGGTCGGGGCAAGGAAGCTGCTTCTGAGGTACTCTGTGACCAAGTTATGTCACGCCCGAGCAAATGATGGAGACCAAGAGGATGAGAGACAGAAAGGGATGATGTTGGAAGACAGGGGGTGGGGGCTGCCTTACAGAGTGTGTGAGAAAATGCCAAGAGTCGGCCTTGACAGTGGCTTGGAGAAGCCACTGGGCCTAAAGAAGCAGGTTCATCTACACGGAAGGTAAGTACAGGGGGCACGGTGACATAGGCCTGACTTCTCTCTGTGACAAGTTGCTTCAAGGAAGGGGATGTCAAGGTGGGTTTCCTGAAGGGAGAGGGTCTCCACCAGAATGAAGGGAAGGGCGGAGAAGTCTTGGAGCATAGGGGAGTAGGGAGGGCACGCCTAAGTACAAGTGGGCCATCAGGATGGGAAGGTAAAAACGGAAGGGCGGGTATCCGCAGCGTGCAGAGGGGTTGAGGCCAACCCTGCTGGCTCTGCAGCCTTAGGCAAGTTCCTTGACCTTGGAGAATGTATAATAGACAGTCCCTACTGGGAGCATCCTGACAGCGAGATTGTAACTGGCCAGTACAGCCCGGTCCCCGGCTCCCCTCAGCACACTGGGGCCTTAGCTTAGCTCTGTTCCAAGTCAATAAGGAACAGCTTGGGAGTCAGCGAAGTCATAGGAAGACCCAGTCGTGCCTCCCTCTACGGGGCCCAGCTTTGGAGAGAGTTCTCCCAGAGGCAAGAAGGATACATTCTTACTTAGTTTGTGTTTGTGTAGAGCAATCCCTCAGGCTGGTTCCCGGCAAGACTCCCCAGAGGCAACTTGTGGAGAGATCAATTCCCTTCCCCATTCCCTCCTGTCCCATTCAGAAGCTCTTCCCCAGAGCCAATGCTCTTCTTGTGTGAGCGGTCTTAACTGACTGAGCCAGCCTCTACTCAGCAAATTCGGAATGAGTAGGTCTGTGACTGGGATCTAGTCACAAGGTCAGGCCACTCCAGCGACTTTACCTGTTAGAGGGACAGATCAAAACCAAGCCAGACTGCCTCAGGGTGACTAGACAGACCCTCACCGATGTTGGAAAGAAGTCAGGTCACAGAGTCCGACAGGGTGTACCAGCCACCATGCCTCTGTCCCCAGCAGGTGGCAGCAGGTGACTGGGTCCTGGTTGCCAACTTACTGGCAGCTGGACTCTGCCAGTGACCTCAGGAGTGGCCTCAGTTCCTGTTATTAAGGTCTTCAGCCATCTCCTCTCAGGCCCTGGGCACATAGTTGGAGGGCAAGTCTGAGCACCCCATGAGGTAGGAAGGGAGCTCACCCAGACAATCCAGAGGTCAGGGACCAGAGACAGGGAGGCAGCAGCAGTGAACCCAGCCCACCCTTCCATAGAGGAAGCCAGCACCCTGGGAGGTGTCAGAGGCCATAGGCTCCTTAGTTTAAATTAAATTTCCAGTCTCTGGAAACCTGCTTCAGGTCTGGGCTTTGCACTTTCAGCTGGGGGTCTCGAGTGACAGACGCCAGGCCCTCCCAAAGCAACGACAAGGATCTGAACCTTCCCTGCACACAGTACCCACCACATGGGATAAATCCTGGCAGCTGCCACCCGAGACCTCCTAGTCTAACTAGATGCTCACAACCTCACAAGCCCTCCTCTCCCAGTCTAAGTTTTATAAGATAACAGTGTGTGTGTGTGTGTGTGTGTGTGTGTGTGTGTGTGTGTGTGTGGTCAATGCCTTGTGAAGCCTATTCTGTCCTCACACACCCTGGCCACACATACTCTGGAGTTTCCCACAGTCTGCCTATCAAAGGTGCCATGCCCCAAGTGTGTGTGCCTGTGCACCAAGTGTGTGTAGGTACACATACAAGTGTGTGTGCATGCCCTAAGTATGTGTGCATGCCCCGAGTGTGTGTGTGCATGCGTGTAAAGGTCACAGAGCAATCCTGGCTATTTTTCCTGGGTGGTACCTACCTTCGTCTGCTTGTTTGGGGCTTTTGATTTCTGTGCATGTGTGTAT
The DNA here is from genome assembly GCF_021556685.1 of Rattus norvegicus. Taxonomy (NCBI): domain Eukaryota; kingdom Metazoa; phylum Chordata; class Mammalia; order Rodentia; family Muridae; genus Rattus; species Rattus norvegicus. The sequence continues at coordinate 158,160,116 of NC_141538.1, forward strand.
GTCTGCTTGTCTGTCTGTGCGTTCACATGCCCTCAGAGGACAGAAGAGGGCATCAGATCCCATCTGAAACTGGAGTTACAGGCAGTTGGGAGCCATCATATGGGCTCTGAGCACTGAAGGTCTTTTACAAGAGCAACACATGGTCTTAGCACTAAGCTCTCTCCCCCGCCCCCACCTTGCTTTTTGAGACAGGGTCTCTCACTGGCCTGAGGCTCACCTATTAGGCTGGGCTGGCCAGCCAGTGAGCCCTAGGGATCCTACTGTCTCTGTATGCCCAGTGCTTGAATTGCCAAGTATGTACTGCCAATCTCTCTCTCTCTCTCTCTCTCTCTCTCTCTCTCTCTCTCTCTCTCTCTCTGTGTGTGTGTGTGTGTGTGTGTGTGTGTGTGTTCTGGGTATCAAATTCATGCTTACACAACAGCTTAAACAGGCATTTACTCCTCAGATTTCTGGAATACAGACATGTGATACCAAGGGTTGCCAGGGCTGCTGGACTGCAGGTCTGATGCCTCTGGCTTGTGGCTGACTGGCATCGCTCTGTGTCTTTGTGCTGCCGCTAGCTGCCTGGTTGTGTCAGGGACCCTTTCTCTAATGATTCAGTCCCAGGGCATCAGCAGCCAGCCCACTCCAAGGTGACCTCATTCGTCTGGGCTCCCAAACCATAGTGACCTTGTGTCTGAAGAAAATCACACCATAGGCCCCAAGAGTTTAGGACTGAGGGAGAGGATGGTGGTGCAGTCAGTTCTGGGTGCCTAGCTCTGGTCTCGACTGGCCTGTCTGTGCCTCTTGCTCCTGTTTCTCACTGGGTTTTTTAAAGGTTCTTGTGATGATAAAAGGCTCTAGACATACAGCCCCAACTGAGATCCCCAGGCTCAAGTAAAGGAAAAATCCAACCTTCCCTGCAAAACCTCCATCCTCCCTTCTGGGCTGCAGAGCCACAATGAGACCAACACTCTACCAAGAAACCACACTTGTCCAGCCAAGTCCTGTGAAGCCTTGGAACAGGGCAACGGATGGATGCCAGGATCCTGGTTCTCCCAGAGCATCACAATATAGCCAGAATACAAACAGCCAATGTCAGCCACAGACAAGGGGACACTTGAGCATGTGGCTTTGGTCGCTGGGAACCACTACTCACTGAAGTGGGGACAGGAGGAGCATGGAGAAGGTCTATGTCAAGATCTCAAGCTAGCAGCGTTCCTGCAGGACGGGGTCACCATTCAGTGGCCCCCATTGAATCGAATCTCATTCCCATTCGGAGAACGGCATGCTCGAAACGCAGTCCTGAAATCCTAGGGAAAGAATGATATTTAAAGGCACTTATTAAAGACACTCAGAAGGCCATTCGAATGTCAAACAGCTGTGAGCCATCCCTAATTTGATAATCTACGTGTTAATGAACCCCAGACATGCAGATTAAACTCGCTTTAAATTGCACGTGGTTTTAAAATGTATTTCTTTCCAGCATGTCTGGCGCAGAATGAGGTTAGCGAAACACCTGTGAGTCAGGTCCACTGACGCGAGAACGGAGCCCGAGTCCACGACGGTTCTACATCCAGATCCTTGCAGCCAGGGAGAAGAAGAAAGAGACCTGGGCCAGCCAGGGTGTGGCTCAGCTGGTAGTGTGTCCACCAGGCGTGCGAAAGGCACGGCCCTCCGAACGTTATAAACTGAATGTGGTGGTAGATACCGGAAGTCCCAACAGGACAAACTGACCTCTTGGGGTCCTTTCATTCAGCAAATTTATCATTGTTCCCCACACAGGACCCTTGCTACTGGACACCCCCGGCTACGGTGGCCAACGTGCCAACTCCTTCTGTCACTTTTGTGGTCCGGACGTTGCCAGGGAAATGTGGCACCAGAGCCTCCCAAATGTGAAGATATGACAGATTAGAAGTCCTGATCCAGAGGAGACAAGGGACAGAGATGGTCACTTCCCTGTCACTCCACAGTTATTTTTACTTCTTTCTGAACCTCGAAAGACAAGGGTCCTCTCAAAGTCATTCTCCAGGCTGACAGAGTCGTGAGGTGTCCTGGATGCTTATCAGTGTCCTTGGAGTCTGAAAACCTTGGGTGCAACAAGGCTGGGGTTGGGAGAAGAGAGTTTGGGCTGCTGAGTACAGGAGGCTAGGGTTGGATAAAAGGACTTCAAAGGGAAAAGAAATTGGGCAGGAGACATGGGGAGATTTCAGTCATGACAGGCCCCTGACCTCAGCCTCCCAAGGTCTGTGGTCTCCCATCCTTAAAACAGCCCTGGCTGTCCCGGCCCTCACCTTACTCTAAGAATCTGCAGCCTTGTGCTGCTTATCCTCGCATCTCTCACTGATGCCCAGGAACAAGTTTGTCTCTGGTGTTCTTAAAGGACCACAGCACCCTAGTTCTCAAGCTTCCTATAACCTTCTACTCTGCCAAGGGCGGGCTCTCCAAAGTGAAGGCGAGGCCAGGCCAGGCCTGGACAAGATCACTAAGTCCCTATCTGTCCACGCACAGTGGACAGGTAGGGTTCCTCTTGGGTCTCAGTCTCTGCTTTTGCCCAGTGGGTATGGCCACGCCTGAGTGTGGTGTAAGTGCCAGAATTCTAGCACGCATCAAATTCATGACTGGACACCTCTCGTGATCAATTTCAGCAATAAGGTCATCATGGGAAAAAAAAGTCGCAGACCCAGTGTCACGCCTGACTGTGAGTGTAAGACCAGCATTCGGGAGGGGAGGCAGGAGGATCACCAGTTCAAGGTCATCCTCAGCTACCTCGTGTGTGTACTTGCACCCACAGTTGGGGCATGCACACATACTTGTATTTGCACTCACACACACACAGTTGGGGCATGTCACCTTTGACGGCCAGACTGTGGGAAACTCCAAGTGCTGGACTGATATGCGCCTTCACACGGCTGAAAGGATTATGGGGACAGATGATAAGTCCGTGGAACTGGTCGCTTAAGTGTGGTGACTTTCATGCATTTTCTGCCCCAATTCAAACGATTCTAACGGATGCAACCAAGAGAAACGTCCTTCGTTGTCCTCACGGATGATGTCTTCACCGCCCCCTTTTCCCAGACACTTGACCACAAGCCCTCTTCAGCCCTGTACTCTGACTCTTCTTTCCCTGAGCACAGCAGACTCCTAGGTAGCCCTGTGTGGACAGCATCAGGCAGTTCCTGAGGGTAAGAGGGAACAGAGTGCCTGGTTCCTGAGGGAGGCTGGGGATCAGGAAATGGGAGGGATCTGAAGTAAGAGGTTCTGATTGGCAGTTGCTTTGGTGTGGGGAAGGGGAGGGCCAGGCAGACAGACATGGGTCTTGCCTGTTTTTGGTTTTTGTCTTAAATGGTTGACATTCTAGAGCCTCCCTCTTTGGCTAGATGGGTAGGTTAGGTCCCTGTGTCCTTCTGTACACACATGGTGAGTCCTGGCCTCTCTGGATGGAGAAGGAACTCACGCCAATGACGCCCATGGAGCCCTGTTCCCAGGCACCTGACCCAGAGTCCCTCTGGTTCTGCTGACTTCAGAACACACAACTTCTCCTTAGAACTGGCTCTACTCCATGGCTGTAGGTTACCCACGGTCCCACCATCTCCAACACTGTGAGGTCTCCATTGCAGCTTAGGGAATTGCCTTCAGAGAGTCGCATGATGGCCTCTCACGGCTTCCTTGTGGGGACTACACATTGGCACCCCAGCTCTTTTCTGGAATCTCGGTCTAAGCCTCTGTGAACCACCCCTAACTCTTTCTCTTTTCAGGAGAAAACTAGTACCACATGGGTGGTGCTGCCAAGTTCTGCTGCCATCTTGAAAGATGGCTTGAACCCTTGGACCACAGATAAAGTGGCCCCTGTGTGTCTTGGTGGTTGAATCTTTGAAAACTCTTTCCCAGGCATTTGTTTTGTGAGCAGGGGACCCCTTCTGTGGAATCCTCATGACAAATTTCTCCATTCAAACATATTTGTATTTTCACAAGTTGGTGTCTTTTAGGGTTGATGGATGGAGTCTTGATCTCAGGTACCTCTGTGTAGAATAGGTGGGGTTTCTACCAATTGGTCCTGCTTTGTCACCTGATTGTCTGGTGCTTTGAACTCTTGCCCTTTGCCCCTTGTCAACTTGACACAGGAAGAAACCTCAATTGAGAAAATGCCTCTGTAAGATCAGGTCGTAGGCAAAATTGGAGGGCATTTTCTTCATTTGTGATTGATGGGGGCGGGGGAAGGATCTTGCCCATTGTGGGTGGGGCCATCTCTGGGCTGGTGGTCCTGGGTTCTATAAGAAAGCAGACTGAGCAAGTCCATGGGTAGCAAGCCAGTAGGCAGAACCTCTCCATGGTCTCTGCATCAGCTCCTGCGTCCAGGTTCCTGCCCTATTTGAGTTCCTGTCCTGATGTCCTTCAGTGAAGGACTATGATGGGGAAGTATAAGATGGATTAACACTTTCCTTCCCAAGTTGCTTTGGTTATGATGTTTCATCACAGCAATAGAAACCCTAAGACAGAAACTGGTACCAGGAGTGGGGTATTATTGTGCCAGACCTGATTATGTGTTTCATGAAGATTGTGGGACTTTGGAAATTTGGGCTGGAAAAGCCATTAAATGTTCAAGGCTTGGTGAGATGTTCTGAGGAAGGTAAGACAGTTAAGATTGCTGTAGATGGTGGAGGCCTGACTTTGAAGTTTTAGAGTGAAGTCAAGAACCCTCAAATGATATCAGGGTCATTTGCTAGTTTGAATTCTGGCTAGATGAGGATGAAGAATCAGCTGTGATTAAGAAGAAACTAGGGTCTCTCCTGGATATGGTGGTGCATCCCTTTAATTCCAGCATTTGGGAGGCAGAGGCAGGTGGATCACTGTGAGTTCAAGGATACCCTTGTCTGCAAAGTGAGTTCCAGGACAGCCAAACCTTTTCACAGAAAAAGAAACCTGTCTTGAAAAACAAAACAAAATAATAACGAAAGAGAGCAGTGTAATTGAGATCAAGTCTTCTGGGAAGTGTTTCTTCGAGGTGAAAGCCGTGTTCTAGAAGCAGCCAAAGTTATGCCTTGTGCTGCCGCTGAACCTGGTAGTAGTAAGAGTCACCCAGGTGGTACTGGTTTTGAAGGCATGAAGGGGTCATCAAGAGGAGCTGAGGCTTGGCACTATGAGAGGCCATGGAAGGCCATTGGTGCAGGTGATAGCCCAGTAGCAGTTGATGGCCCAGGATTAAAGGGGTCATGCAAAGAAGTTGAGACTTAGCACCATGAAGAGAGCCCTGGAGAGGCTATTGGTGGAAGTGCAGCCTAGTTGCAGAAGAAGACCCCAGCATTTTGGAGATGTTAGTACCTTGGGATGATCACTGAGGTCAGTAGCGGCAGTGGAGTGGAGCCAGCCTGAGCTTGGATGACAAGCCGTTGTACAAGTGGAGCTGGAGAAGTGATGCAAGCTCTTCAGAGGAGCCCAGAAGATCACGGCTGGATCCCAGACATTGGACGTGGGTTATCCACACCGTCAGAATTTGGTTTTGCTTTGTTCGGATTTTGACAGTGCCCTGGTTCTTCCCTTTTGAAATAAGAAAGTGTTTGACTTATTTTTTGATTTTTACAGGAGACCACGGTTGGGAGACTTTGAACTTTTAAAGAGCTTTTGAAATTTCACAAAGACTTTGGGTTTTAAAGGAGAATGAATTTTTTTTTTTTTATTTATTATATATCTAAGTACACCGTAGCTGTCTTCAGATACACCAGAAGAGGGCATCAGATCTCTTTACAGATGGTTGTGAGCCACCATGTGGTTGCTGGGAATTGAACTCATGACCTCTGGAAGAGCAGTTGGGTGCTCTTAACCACTGAGCCATCTCTCCAGCCCGAGAATGAATTTTTAAGCGGTTGAATTTTTCAAGACTGTGGGAGTTTTAAAAATTGGAATCTCTTATTGGGATGTTGATATTCATGTGCAATTTTGGGATGAACAAGAAAGGAAAGGTTGTAGCTTAACAGTGATATCTTTGTCAAATCAACCAGGGGTTGATTGTCCTGGCTAGTTTTATGTCATGCTGATACTAACTGCCTCAGTTTCCCACATGCTGGGGTTAAAGGTGTGTACTACCATGCGTGAACCCATCTTCCCCCTTGTTCCACTTGTCACTCTTTATCACTGAAGATTTTTTTTAAATCTTTAATAAATAAAAATATTTAATGTATATTAGCATGCTGTTGCTGACACACCAGAAGAGGGCATCAGATCCCATTACAGATGGCTGTGAGCTACCATGGGTTACTGGGATTTGAACTCAGGACCTCTGGAAGAGTAGCCAATGCTCTTAACCACTGAGCCATCTCTACAGCCCTCATAGAAGGTCTCGGTAAAAACAGTGAGAAGTTTGAAAGATATCTCTTCTCGAGAGTCCTTCCTCCAAACAAATGAGTCCATTGCTTTTAAAAACACCAGTACTCCTCAACCACTCTGGGGGCAGAGGCAGGCAGATCTCTGAGATTGAGGCCAGCCTGGTCTATAGAGTGAGTTCTAGGACAGCCAGGGCTACACAGAGAAACCCTGTTTCGAAAAAAAAAGTTCTACTTTTTATTTTTGTATGTGTATCTATGCATAGTGTGTGTGTGTGTGTGTGTGTGTGTGTGTGTGTTTGTGTGTGTGTGTGTCTGTGTGTGTGGTGTGTGTGTGTGTGTGCCTTCTACCTTGTTTGAGACTCAGTCCTATCACTGCTGTGTAAGCTAGAAACTTAAAGGTTTCTCCAGTCTCCGCTTCCCATCTCACCATATGAACACTATAGCATTCAGCTTCATGTAGGATCTGGGCACTCAAACTGAGGTCCTGTGCTGGTTTGAATGAAAACAGCCCCCTCAGCTCATCTGTTTGGGTGCTAATTCCTTAGTTGGTGAACTGTTTGGGAAGGACTATAAGGCGTGGCGTTGTTGGAGGAGGTGTGTCTGTGGGGGAGGGATTTAAGGGTTCGAAAGCACACCATGTCCAGTGTTTCTCTCTGCCTCCTGCTTGCTGATGAGGATGTGAAGCTCTCAGCTTCTGCTCCCAACATTCCTGTCTGCTCGCTGCCATGATGATCATGGACCAACCCTCTGAACCGCTAAGCAAGCTTCCAATTAAACGCTCCCTTTCATAAATTGCCTTGGTCCTGGTGTCCCTCACAGCAATAGAACGGTGACTAAGACAGGTCCTCAGACTCGCACAGCAAACACTACCCACTGAGCTGTCCCTTTAGCTCATTGCCCTTAAACATGGCTTCACTCGGGTTCTCTAAACCCAAGCGTCATCCAGCCAGATTCTTTACTAGACTGTGCCATTTCTCTTGGTATTCTGGTTCCCTCAGCTCCACCAGAGTGGTCCATCAAATTCTGCTCACAGTACTCCAGGACTTCTCTAGGCTACAGCTCCAGACTCTTTCACATTCCTTCTGGAGCCTGGTCAGGTTTACCACAGCAATGACTCGGGCTCCTGGTACTGATACTTCAGTTACTTTTCTACTGCTGTAAGCAAACATCTAAGGAAACTAACAGTCTGAGGATGCAGTGTGTCATGGTGGGGAAGGCACTGTGACTGACAGGAGCTGAGGTAGCCAGTCACATTGTATTCACAGTCAGGAAGGAGAGAGAGAGAGAGAGAGAGAGAGAGAGAGAGAGAGAGAGAGAGAGGAGAGAGCGAGAGAGAGAGAGAGAGAGAGAGCGAGAGCGAGAGAGGAGAGAGAGAGAGAGAGAGAGAGCGAGAGCGAGAGCGAGAGAGGAGAGGGAGAGAGAGAGAGAGAGAGAGAGAGCGAGAGGGAGAGAGAGAGAGAGAGAGAGAGCGAGAGGGAGAGGGAGAGAGAGAGAGAGAGAGAGAGAGAGAGAGAGAGAGAGAGAGGAATGCAGTCCAGATCAAGTTGGTCCCGCCTACCATCCTCCCATCTTAAAGGGAACCATTCTCCCAGAGAGAGAACCCTCTCTCTGAGAGGAGCCTCTCTCTGACAGAGGATTTTCCTCTCTATCTGTCTGAGGGTTTTCTTCTCCTAACATAAAATGGCTGGGGAAATTCTCTCTTTTTGGGGTGGAGAAAATTGAAGGATACATTGTTTCCATAGTCTGAAAGATCAGTGGGCACATAGCGTCCACCGAGGGCAGAGCCATGTCTCTACCATCAGACTACTGGGTTCCTTGGATTGAAGATTGAGTCTTCTCCCTCTGAGCAGCTTCCTATGCCTATTGAGCTGAGCACCCCTAAATCTCACCTGCAGAGCATTCCTTTCTCCCCTGCCCCCTGTCATTTTTTGGATTGTCTGCATCGTTTTTACTTTTAAGTCACGAGTTCACATGCACATCTAGATCCTCATCTTTCTAAAACATGCCACCGTCAGCCATGCTCCCTGAAGAGAAGGGTGCTGTCTCCCCTATCACCTGACCTAGCTTGCAGGTGTCTTTAATCCCGCTACCTTTGTGGCCATGAGCGGTGCAGGGCTGTGGGCAGGTCCAGTGAGAGTTGCTGAGCGACAGTGACTGCAGCTCTGCCTCATTAGGATTGGGACAGGTTAGAGATCGATGCTCTTTAAAATCAAATACTCAATGGCTGTTACTCGGACCAGCATTTGTCTGTAACCACTCAGAACACTTCTCACCCACGGTGAGCCCCTGGGAAAATGAGATAGCACCACAGAGGAGGAAGAAGTAATTCATCGGCAGCTCTTTAGAGGAGCCACTGAGGCTGGACACAGCCAGTAGTCTTTACTTGCTTCATGGCCATTGTTACTCTCGGTTTCTCAGATTAGGGGAAAGTAGCCCAGAGAGGGTGAACAGGAAATGCAAGATCACACAGCAAAAGAGGAGGCAAACAAAAGGAAACAAAACAGCCCTTCCTCATTGCTGCTTCCCAGGCCTCTTGGTGAGCCCACTGATGGAGGCCTCACCACAGGACCTTCCGCTCCTGTCTCATCTGATCCTTATCCATACCCATTGTTATATCTTTGTTTGCATGACGGCAGGAGACAGAAGCTCTTTCAAGGCATGGGATCCGATCAGAACAGACTTGACCCTTTCTGGAAATTTGCCCACATCCCCCAAGGAACTTTCTGTCTCTCAGGGAACATTCCAGCAGGGTTATAGATTCCCAGACCCTTCAGCATGCTACCAGGGTCTCTGTGACAGGGACAGGCTAGGAGCTGGGTGTCCAACCTTCATTGCCTCTATGTAGCCACCTCAGGGGCTGAGCTATGTGTAGTCCAAGCCAGACTCTGTTGACAAAGGAAAGGACTTGCATGCCACCTTGCACCTGGCTGTTTGCAGACGTGCCTGAAGCCGCCAACTGGCCTGTGCACGCCTGTACTGTTCAGTTCAACCATGGGTCCTTTGACAAATCTGCTGGCCAGGCTGGATTTGAGAAGTTGGATGCTATGCCAGTAACCAGCAAGTGAAACTCAACCAGCTCTCTCAAAAGCCACTGGGTATGCCACCACCAGCCAGTCAGATTTTGGCCGACAGCTGCTGGGTTTGAAGCAGGTTGACTGTAATTGGCCGAGAAGCAGCAGCTTGCCCAAGCAAAATAATAAATGACGACAGCTACCGGTTCTGGAACGTCTGCTATGTGCCAGACGCTTTTGGGCATCGCAGCTCCCCAAAGCTGGCACTGAGAGACCTAGTTTACTCATGGCAAAGTTAGATCCAGAGAGATCAGTTCACCTGCCTGAGGTCACTCAGAAGGTATCCTGGCCAATGGACAGGTTGTATTGGGGTCCCAGATACAACAGAACTCCTGTTCTCTCCCTCCTGCCTTAGTTTGCTCTGGCCTTGGAGGCTTCCCCCCTTTCTCCCCTATAGGCTGAGCCACACCTGTGATCCGGGTACCACCTCCTTTCAGTTTCTTCCCTTGGGTCCCCAGATAGCTCTAACAGTCTACGTACAGGCCGTTGAGCTGTTCTGGTGCAGGTTTGCCTGGAAAAATGGTTCAGTAGGCACAGTGCTTGCCACACAAACCTGAGGACCTAAGTTTGATCCCTCCAGAACCCACATAAAAGTTAGGTGCAGTGGCCAATGGCTGACTGGAATCCCAGTGACCAGGAGGTGGAGACAGATGGGTCCCTGTGGCTTGCTTGTCTTGTCATTTAGTGAGCTCTGAGTTCAGTGAGAAACCCTGGCTCAGAGAATACATCAGGAAGACACCCCTCTATCCATCAACCTCTATCAACACACACACACACACACACACACACACACACCACCACCACCACCACCACCACCACCACCACCACCACCACCACCACCACTTCCTCTCCTCTCACCCCCATAGCTCTATTCAAAGTACAGAGGCTAATCCAGGAAGTCTAGCCCAGAACAGAGGGTCTGTCTAGCTTAGGAAAAACAGGCAAAAAGTTAATAATGAGTCTCTAATAGGTGGCCAAGACAAAGCACCTACTGCGTGCATTTTTAGACCTTACCCCAGGCCTGGTCTATGGTGAACTCATGAGCCACACTGAAGCCATACTGTGAGTTTGCCATTTGCCTTGGGCAAGCCACTCAACCTCTCTGAACTTCAGCTTCTTCCTCGGCTGTGAGAGGAAGCGAAGGCACCAAGGGCCTAGGGTGGAACAGGGCTGTTGTCAGCAGTCTGAAGCTTAGGCTCGCCCTCCTGTGTTTTCACTTTCTTTTTAAAAGATCTTCATGGGAACCCCGGGGGGCTGGTGTGAGTTCCTCTGTTCCGACAGGAAACTTCAGTCGCTTGGCTGCTGCTGGCTGGAGACCTGGAGTGTGCATCTGGACTTGTTGCTTGGTAACCGTGCAAGAGTCTTGTGCATGGGTCTTGTCTCCAGGCTGCTCCCTTTGGGTGGCAGGTCCCCTTCTTAAAGTCAGTTGACTTTAAGAACATCTTTAAGCTAAACACACGGGAGGAAGGAAGCCAAGGCCTGGAGCAGGCACAGCCTGGTTGGGACATCTAGGGACACGGGGACCAACTCTCTACTCATATGCTGCCTGCCCACTCCTTCTGAAAGACCCTTTCCCCAGGGGGTTTGCATGGGGCATGTGAGACAGGTGACCAGGGGCTGATGATAGATCCTCAGAGGGACAGGAGTCATTGTCTATTGATTGATGGTTGAGCAGGTCAGTTCCCAGCCAGACGCAGAGCTGAGCCAGGGCTGAGACATCTGTCAGCTGGCGCCTGATCCCTCTGAACTGGAGGCCATGGGGGAGCTGCGGGCACCTGGGGTGGGGATGCTTCTTTCCAAGAGAGAGCTGGCAACCACAGCGTGGGACTTCTGGGGACCTGGCACTTCCACCTGATGCTCCAGGGCCGACTGAGCCACAGAGGAGCTGCTCAGGGAACGGTCCTGGAAGAGGGTCCTCAGAGGACTTTCCCTGGCCTTAGCTTTGAGCTGTGTCCTCCTGCCTGAGGTCCCTTTAGTACACTTAGAGGTGGGTTCTGGTGTCCTGACATTCATAGCAGGAAAAGAAACTCAGAGAGGGCAAGCCATTTGCTGGGGCCACACAGCTCAAGAGTGGCTGAATTCTTTTTGGGGGGCCAGGTCTTTTGGTCTCTTCTCTGATGTTCAAAATGGGGTGTACACACAAGCACACACATCTAACTGCATATATATAGACAAATACATACCTGTATCTATATGCATGCATACACATACATATACACAGATACATACACACATATACATATACACACAATTACAATACATGTATATATACAAAAGCACACACATATGCATATACACATACATATACACAGATACATAAACATACATACATATATACACATGCAGTTCAATATGCACATATACACAAAAGCCCACATACATTTACATACCCATACATATACATAGATGCATACACATCTATACATACATACACATACATGTATACGTACAAAAGTACACAGACAAATGTGCCACACACACATACACATACAAACACATACATAATACCACACACAACTTACCCATACCTATAACCATATGAAATTATCTTTTCTTAATAGTCCCAAACCAAAAACAGCAACGGTGTAAAGTTTAGCCAGGCATAAATTATCTCTCTAATATAGCAAATGCATATATAATTTGCCTCCTCATTAAGAAAACATTATCCATTGCATATAGAATCTCTCCAAGGAACGCACTATACACACAGCCGTGCACAGTCACATGTTACTTAATGATGGGGAAACATTCTGAGACCCACCTTGCTAGGCCACTTCACCGCTGTGAGAGCACACAGGACAGCCTCATGCACATTGAGACAGTGGTGGGGTCACTGTGGGGTCCCTGTGATAGCTGAGGGTTGCAGTCAGCCACAGGGCGGTCTACACAGAGGCTCTCTGAGGTAGATCCAGTTACCATCAGCGTGAGCTGGCAAACCTGAAGGACAACCCTGTCCCCTACTGTGATAGAAGTCCTTCCATTGGGGCTAATTTCAAATAATGTCACGACTGAGCTGCCACTGGGGTACGTTCGCTCAGCCTCTCCCAGAATTTCTCTGTTTCTGTTGAACTCAGAACCTGTGTGTTTCCAGAGCTCAACCATGTAGGGCTGGGGTGCAGCTCAGTGCAGAGAACACTTGCCTAGGCTGTGCAAAACCCCGAGCTCCAACCCCAGCACAAGAAAGCAAACTGAAGCCAACATGAGCCTTTTGGTAGAGACACACGATGGTGTGTAACCTATTGCCCTACTTCAGGGAGTTCCTGTCTCAGTCTCTCACCTCAGTCTCTCACCTCTCAGGCACCCACCCATCCCTGCTCTCTGATACTGACATTTGGGCTCTCTTTTTATCTTTTGCCGTACTCTTGCCTGCTGGATAGTCAGGTGGGCTTGGTGACAGCTCCTCTCTGGGCAGTTGTCTCCCAGTGGCAGGTCCCAGGTCTGCCACACAGCCATAGGCAAGCTCGCTTGGTCTTTATGGGAGAAAGCACCTCATGTCCTTGAAGGACTTAGTTCAGGCTCAGGGTTAGTGCCTAGCTGGGATGTCTGCCATTTCTGTGCAGTTCCCCCACTCCACAGGATTGCTGTGTCTTGGGGGTCTCCCCACCTCTGTCTTGGGTTTGTCTCCGACCAGCATTTGCTCGGAGGAGGCTGACTACTGGGACAATTGTGCTCTCTGGACCTCTGTTTGCCCCTCTGGGGAAGGGCAGGTGGCTCTCTTACAATCTGAAGTGACCAGAGGTTTTGGAAAAGGCCTTGCGATTTCTCTTTAAAACTTATGAGTGCTTCAGCCTCCCCTTCTGCTGCCAACCCACATTTGTTTGGATATAAAGAATAATGCATCAGGGACATAGCATCTTCCACCAAAGAGAAGCTCCTGGAAGAGGTGTCTTTTCTCATTCTCTGATTGGGCCAGACAGGGAGGTGTCTGGAGTCACTGGGGATTCAGGCTCTGCAAGGTCTGGCTATTTATCCTCTGGGTAGCCTTAGGCAAGGGATGCTCTCTCTCTCTCTCCCTCTCTCCCTCTCTCCCTCTCTCTCTCTCTCTCTCTCTCTCTCTCTCCCTCCCTCTCTCTCTCTCTCTCTCTCTCTCTCTCTCTCTCTCTCCCTCCCTCTCTCTCGCTCTCGCTTTTGCTCTCTCGCTCTCTTGCTTTCTTGCTCTCTCGCTCTCTCTCTCCCCTTCCTCCCCACCTTGCTTCTCCCCCTCCCCCTCCTTTTTTGTTGTTGTTGTTGTTTTGTTTTGTTTTTTTGAGACATGGTTTGTCTTGAAGCCGTGGCTATTCTAGAACTAGCACTGTAGACCAGGCTGGCTTCGAATTTACAGAGATCCTCCTGTCTCTGCCTCCCCAGTGCTGGGATTAAGGCTCAGCAAATAGGATTTTGTTTGTTTGTTTTTCTTTTCCATTCTTTTGATTTTTTTTTTGAGACAATGTTTCTTTTTGTAGCCCTGGCTGTCCTGGGACTCTCTGTAGACCAAGCTGCCCTTGAACTTAGATTCGCCTGCCTCTGCCTCCCAAGTGCTGGGATTAAAGGGATGTGCCACTGCCATCTGGGGAGTTGTACTTCTAAGCCTCTGGGAAATGGGAAAACACCAGGACCCTGCCGTAGAGTGACCATGGGGGTGGGATGAGCCTTGGTTTTTCTGGGGTTGAAAGTGCACAGGAGTCCGGAGGACCAATGGCTGACAGCCAGTGAGATTGGTAAGGGCTGCAGGCCAGGCCAGGCCAGACAGCAAATGGCTCATTCTTTCCTCCCTGTCTACCTCCTCCCCTCCTCCTCCTCCTGGTGCTCCCTTCTCCTCCCTCTGGTGCTCCCTCCTCCTGACTCTTATCCCTCCTTCTTTGTTTTCCCTTTGTCCTCTTGTTTCTTTCAGGGATGAGGTCTCCCTGTATTGCATGCTGGCCAGCCTGGAATTCAGTAGACAACTGTCCTCAAACACATGGCTATTCTCCAGCCTCAGCCACGTGCTCAAGGCTCAGCCTCCTAGGTGCTGGGGTCAAAGGTATGAATCACCGCCCTGACTCAGATTTATTTTCTTTGTGGCATTTTATCATCTGCCGTGTTTCAGAGGGAATTGTTTGAGCCTTGTCAACCCAGCCTCAGAGACCCCTGCTTGGCTGTGGGATTATTTGGTTCACAGCAAAATCCTGGGTGGTACTTCTGAGCAAATTCTTATTTGTTTGTCTGTCTGTCTGTTTGTTTGTTTATACTTTTGAGACCCAGTGTACCTTAGGCTGGCTCTGAACTCACCCTGTAGTTAAGGATGACTTTGAACTTCTGCTGTATCTGTTCCTACCTCCCAAGACTGGGGTCACAAGTGCGCCCATGTTTACTTGGGTGCTAGGGTTGGAACCTAGGGCATTGCGTGTTCTGGCGAGGGTTCTGAGCTTCGTCTCCTGCATGAACGACAGATTTAAAATCGTTGTTTCACCTTTCCCTCTTTCCACGTCTCCAGTGGCCGTTTCTGGTTTGTTCTAGCTTCACCCATGCTCAGCCCTGATATCTCTCTCTCTCTCTCTCTTCCCTGGCTCTTCATTTAAAGCCACCACTAATAGCTCATCATCGCCAGTGCCTGCTTTGCCGTGATGCCTACTAATGGCCCAGGCAGAGAGAGCTGAGCGCGGCAGCTGCACCAGCAGGCAGAGCCTGCTTGGGACCCTCCACATCCCTGACCTGCCTGCAGCTTGAGGTAACACAGGGTGGGCAGGGGCAGTGTGGACACCCAGAGTGCAACAGGGAGTGAGTTCCGTAGAACTAAGATGGGGGGCGGACCCAATCAAGCCCAGGGTGACACAGCCTGTGACCTGCAGTAACGGTGGCCACTGAGACACAGACTGAAGTCCAGTGGAGGTCCTAGCAACCACTGGCCTGCACTGAGTCCTGTCCCTTCCCTCTTCCCCAGTTTCCTCTTTGGTAAGCCCAGGCCTACCCCAGCGATGCTGAGATTGACACTTGATATCCAAGGTTTGGCTGCTGCCCGTGGCTTCCAACCCAATGGCTGACCTGGCAAAAGGAGAAATATCACCTCAGGTTGGGGATAGGGTGTTTTGAAAGTTGGGGTACAGGATCAGGAGCACAGAGGTCCAGTATATAGGGCTTGCTGATCAGATCAGCGTCTGCTTCCCAGCTGTTACTCCTGAGCAGTCGCCACTGTGCTCACCTGAGCCTCAGTTTCTCCAGGTGGAGGATGGGGATAGTTTCTGCCTAGAGTCCTCACATGGAATGTGGATTCTCCATGGTAGCCCCTACAGTGCTCTAAGGGTATGCAGTTCTCTCTCTCTCTCCCTCTCTCTCTCTCTCATTTATCTATTTCTATCTCTATCCCTCTCCCCCTACCCCTACCCCCTACCCCTACCCCCTCCCCCTACCCCTTCCACCCCTTCCCTATCCCCCTCCCCCTCCTCCCTCCCCCTCTCTCTTCTCATAGCCACCCATCAGTGGATCCCCACAAGCTTCATTACTGCTGCATCTGGGAGCCACCATTGTGGGTGGACTTGTGATCAGATTTTAAGGCACACAGCTGTGTTCTGCTCTAATTCTGACTTGGGGCATTCTGGGCCAGCCAAGGGATCCGGAGCATGCAACAGGCACAGGACACCCAATGAAACTCTGGGATTCTGGGCAGAAGGTGGCGTGCCATGTATGGGTCTCTCTGGCAGTTGGCTTCATGAGGTGCAACAGTGTTCTCCAACCTGCTTCTAGAAGTCCTTAGTGGTCTCTCCCTGGAGCAGCTGTGCCAAAATGTGGATGTTTCCAGAAGCAATGAGCTGTTTCTTCAAATACAATATGATACAGTGTCAGTTTATGTCCAGATGAGAGCCAAGCTTTCAAATTATGGAAATGTCCCTCAAAGGCCTGTTCTCTCTGGGGTGAATTTCTAGTCTCTGTGAAGTCTGGGGATCCCCAGGACACGGCATGAATGCTAGTAACACTGCTTCTGGACCTTACTTTACATGCTTAGTGTTTGAATCACCTGGCCTACAAAATGGGAGTGTTGTCAGAGTGGAGACAAACAGATAACCTTTATGTGGCCAGTTGGTGATGGCTCATGCCTTTAATCCCAGCACTTGGGAAGCAGAGGCATGTGGATCTCTGTGAGTTTGAGGCTAACCTGGTCTATAGAGTGAATTCTTGAACAGCCCTGGCTACATAGAGAAACCCTGTCTCAAAAGATACAAACAAATAAACCTATATGTAAAGTGTGTATGCATATATACACACATGTGTATATGCACACATGTTTATCTGTGTGTCCACATGTGTACATGCACATGTGAATTTGTATGCACATGTACTTGTGTATTTGTATAAATCTGTATATGTGAGTATTCATGTACATCCATGCTTATGTGCATATCTATTCATGGGTATGCATATGCATGAATGTGTTTGTGTATATGTGTGTGTATATGTGTGTGTGGGGGTGGGGTGGGGGTGTGTGTGTGTGTGAAGTGGAAAGTTCGGGTTTCTTTGGAAAGTTAGTTACATCAAATGGTGTTTTACTGGGACACATGGGTGAAAGGATGTTTTGATATAGCAAACACATGAAAGGACCCATGAAGAGGGAGTATAAATATAACTCCATAGACAGCGGGAGCATTGGTTTGGTTTGCTCCATCTCTCTATTCTTCACTAACATCACATAAGTATTGGTTTGCCTTGCATAGTGTTGTTAAGCTCAACTTGTGGTAACACTGCCATTGAGAGAAACTCACCCAAGAACTGCTCGTGAGGCTCCCGCCGCAGCTTGCTGCTTCTGAGGCCTTGCCTCAGGCTGGTTGGAGGACTGATCTATAGTTGCTGGTCCGTGCCTGGTGTTTGCCTGTTGAAAGGACTGGACTGAAGCTGCTGGTCCATGCCTGGTGTCTGCCTGCCTGGAAGACTGGTCTTCAGCTGCTGAATCGTATTTGATGTTTGCTATGGGACTGAACTGCTGACAAAGAAGACCGAGCTTGCCCCCAGAGAACTATTGCTGAACAGGTTCACTTCCCTAGTATCCAAATAACTCTTCTCTTCCACTTCCTCTGCTGGGTGGTGGGCTAGAGGAGAGGTTGAACCCTTATTAAAAGTCGGTTACAAAAAATGCATGCCTACATAGGTGTATACATATTCATGTATGTATGTACATATGCTTATGTGCATGTTGATATATGTGTGTTTTTGTGGATATCTGTGTACTTGTATGTGTGTCTATGTGTGCTTGTATATGTGTACCCATACATGTACCTATGTTTGTATCTATATGTGTGTGTACCTGTATGTACCTGTCTGTATACACATAGTATATGTAGGCATGTGCAGGACTGTGTATGTTATATGGTAACGTGTGTACATGTGTATATGTGTGCATATGTTTGTGTGTGGTCTGGATAACTATTTACACACCTACGTGTGTTTGAGTGTGTACCCATTTGTGTACTTATGTGTATGTGGGCATGTGTGCACGTATACTCATGCCAGCATGTACATGTGTGTGTGTGTGTGTTTCTATATAAATTTGTGTGCATGTGTATGTATGTATTTCTAGGTATGTATATAGGTGTATGTTTGTATGTGTGTACATGTACCAGCATGTGTGGATTGTAGATAAGTGCATGTATGTATTTTGCATATGTGTGTTCCCTTGTTTGTTTGTGTGCATGGATGTATGTGTGTACAGGATTGTATATTCATATGTGTGTGTGTGTGTGTGTGTGTGTGTGTGTGTGTGTGTATCTGCAGTGAATCCGTGAAGTGTAGCCTGAGACCTGGCAGGTCTCAGGTCACATTCAAAGACATTCACTGAGTGCCTGGTCCAAGCTGCCCAGATGTTATGTGACTCTCCCTGGGGAGACACAAATAGTCTGTTCCTTCTAGACAGGACACTGGTGACAGACTAGATAAACATGTCCTGTTCCCCCCTCCCCCCCGCCCCCCAAGTCTAGCTTAGAGGATCAATATATTTGCTGGGATATCACAGAAGCATGGGTGGCCCAGAGGCACCAGTGTCAGTGAATGTCTCACCGCAACGCAGGCAGCACTCTGGAAACCTCACCCCTGGGGCTCCCTGCATGCCTTGAAGGAAGTTCTGCAGGCCAGAGAGTCTCCTCTCTCCAGCCATTGTTTCCAGTTATGTTATTTAGGGAGAGACCTTGAGAATCCTGTTAACTTTAGGATCTTCCTGAGTTGTACGAGTTTCTTTAACTGTCTGAACTCTGCTTTCAATTTGTGAGCAACGACCACACAAGTGGTAGGTGGAGGAGGCAGAGGCACCAGGTACCTGGCAGAGCTGTACACAGACCCTTTAGTCCTGCCAGGCTCTCAGGAAACACCACAAGCATCTTAAGAACATGAGGTCTGGCTGTGTCAGGCAAGGGGTGCAGGAGCCGGCCTTCTCTGGGCCAGCGAGTTGCCAGGGCAGGCCCTGAGGGTGGTAAGCTTCTCTGTAATTGCCTCTGCCATTCTCACATTCAGGGGAGTGGATGTGAGCCAATTAGCAGGAGGGCTGGCTAGAAGCTGTCACTTTTCCAGCTGGCCAGCCTTGTCCCACTTCCGGAGACAGTGCGACTCTGGGTTTGCACCTTTTCTTTTCAATCAAAACACCTGGAAAGGGCACACCATTTACTCCTCACCCTGCGCCAACTTGACAGACGGAACAATCAAATCCGCTCTTCTTGCGTGGTCCCTCAAGAGCAGAACACGAAGCTGGCGGCAGTGGCCAGTGAGAACACCGGACACAGGGAAGATCGACAGTGTCTGAGGAGCCCAGAGCTGTCCCTTCTCGGCCTTTCTTTCTCTAGAGGAAGTTTGAATCCTTCTCCCCGGTTCTACTTCCTATCAGAGCAGGGGCTTGGCCAAGACATTCTAGTTCTCTGAGCCGCCGTGCCCCATGGTAGCAAGGCTCTGAAGAGCAGAACTGCTCCTCCCCCTCACCTCAGTGCCTTCTTCCGTGTGAGCAGTTTTCTGAAGGAGCAGGTACTGGTGTGTGGATATGCCAATTTCGCTGCTGCTTTGCCCACCCCTGACATACAATGTTTCGTCTCCACAAAGGGCTCTAATGAGAAGGTGCCAATTAGTGGGACGCAGGACTGAGTGGAACTTGTAGCAATCAGACTTGGCCGTGTGCACTGCTGTGTGGGGGACGATGTTCTACACAGCAACAATTGGCCCCGGGCTTGTGGCTGTCCCTGGGGAAGGAGAGACAGCTGCAGTGCTCGCTCTGTCTCTATCTCTGTCTGTCTCTCTGTGTTTCTGCTTCTCTGTCTCTGTCTGTCTCTGTCTCTGTTTCTCTCTCTCTCTCTCTCTCTCTCTCTCTGTGTCTGTCTCTCTGTCTCTCTGTGAGTGGGTGTGTGTGTGTGTGTGTGTGTGTGTGTGTCCCCTCCATGGCCTGCAGAGGGAGGAACCACCATGCAAGAGTTCAAGACTCTGCCCTGGGACAAAGATCTTGGAGACATGTGGCCCTGAACCATCAAACTTCCTCTGTAGCTTTGAGAGTAGAGTCTGATGGCTATCCGTCCAGGGCTCTCATCTGGATGGCAGCAATAACAAAGGTCACCAGGGAGAATTGTGCTACCTCTGTCAAGCTTCTGGTATACAATGTACAGCCAGGGGAGTAGGGCTCTTGTCCCTCTGCCTACGTCATCCCAGTAGGGAAGTGACCAATGTTTAATCCCAACACTGCCCGTTCTGTAAAAGCACTCTGCTTGAGTTCCAAGAAGTCTGGCTGACCTGCCTTCTTAAGGAAGCTGAGTGAGAGATGTGCTGTCTCTGGAGAGGGAGAAACCTGGTCCCAGAACAGTCTGTCTCCAAAGGACTCCTAAATTCAGATTTCCACAGGCTGGATGGCAGTATGAGTGTGGGGGCTCAGGCTGCCTTGTTCGGTGTGTTGTGTGAACGTGAACATGTCAGTGTGTGAGAGTGTGTGTGAGGGTTGTGAGAATATAATTTGAGAACCTAGTTGCTGCTCAGGACACAATGCTTTTCTACACACACACACACACACACACACACACACACACACACACACACACACGAGAGGCACCTACTGAGATGTTGTGTGTCTCCAGCTAACAGACTCTCAGGGGCCAGGATCTCTCACCCAGAAAGTGAGTTTACGTCAAAACAGGTATCAGTGTTGTCTTAGTTACGGTTCTATTGCTATGAAGAGTCACCATGGCCAAGGCAACTCTTATAAAGGAAAACATTGAATTGGGGCTGGCTTACAGGTTCAGAGGTTAATTATCATCATGATAGGAAGCAAGGCGGCATCCAGGCAGACACGGTGTTGGAGGAGCTGAGAGCTCTACATCTTCATCTGCAGTGAGCAGGAGACTGTATTCCACAGTAGGTGTGGGTTGGGTGTATATGATTTCAAAGCCCACCCGCAAAATGACACACTTTCCCCAACAAGGCCACACCTACTCCAACAAGGCCACACCTCCTAATAGTGCCACTCCCTATGGCCAAGCCAGTGGGAGGAGCCTGCGAGTCCTGACTGTCAGGAAGGTGGGAGGAGCCTACAGTTGGCCTTGACAACTGTTGTGGGGCCAAGACCACTAATAATCTATTGGTTGAGCATTTAGACAGGGAACCACCAGGAGACTCATTGCTTAAGCCGAGCAGGAAACCCCTGGGCCCTGGAGGCAGCCAAGGCACACTGGCAGGGCTGAGCCTGAGAGGAGGCCCTAGGGAAGTCAGGCTGGCCAGCTTAGGCTCAAGACTTAGGTCAAGGCTTCAAGACAACTCTTGAAGGACTCCCAGACCCTCCTGAACGTCCTCACGGGGAGGATATTGAGGGAGAATTTGGAGTCCATCGACATGGGAGTTCAGCTGGTCAGCTTGCCTCCAGGATCCCACCTACCCACCCACCTCGCCCCCAGTGCTGCAATTTCAGGCAGGCTATACAACCCATGCAGCCTGGGATGCTGGGGATGTGAACTCTGGGCCTCAGGCTTGAACAGCGGGTGCTTTATCTGCCGAGCCATCTCCCAGCCCCCAACACTACTGTTTCAATGACTGCTCCTCACTGTCCCCATGACTGCTGTGTCAGGCCTCTGGCCATACTGACTTGGACACTGGAAAGGTGTTTCCTTTTGGCTCAAAGCACCAATAGTTTAAAAATCTATCTCTCTGGCTCAAACCGTAGTAGTGTCTCCTGCCACTCTGAGGACGAGCCTCTTCCAGAGCTGCCAGCATTCCTTGGCTTGGGGTTGTACAGTGCCACCTGCAGTGGCTGAACCTTCAATCTCCCTTCTCCTCTGTCTATCTCTTAGATCTCCCACTGCCTCTATCTAAGGGCATCTGTGATGGCCCTGGGGCCTTCCAGATGGTCCAGGATATCTCCTTATCACAATGTCTTCTGCTAAATCCCACCTGCAAGGGCCCCTTCATTTTGCCCTAGAAAGTGACAATCTCAAGTTTCAGGGCCTAGGCCAGGGGCATCCTTTGAGGACCATTCTTAGCCACCACAACCAGGCACCACCATTTCCCTCTTGTAGAAGAGGTTACGTCATGTGATCAGGGTCCCAGAGAGAGGATGTGATGGTCCTGGACACAAACCTGTTCTTGTCACAAGTGTGAGCAGATGTGTGCACCTGGCATGGCCAGAGGTGAACATGGACGTACCTTCCTCCGTGACTCTCTGTCTTGTTTTTTGAGACAGTCTCCTACTTAATCCAGAGCTTGCCAATTCGACGAGACTGGCTGGCCAGTGAGCTGAAGGGACCAGTCTTTCTCTGCCACACCCCTGGCACTGCAGTTACACACCCAGCTTTTTTTTTTTTTAAAGATTTATTTATTTATTATATATAAGTACACACTGTAGCTGTCTTCAGATACACCAGAAGAGGGCATCGGATCTCTTTACAGATGGTTGTGAGCCACCATGTGGTGGCTGGGAATTGAACTCATAACCTCTGGAAGAGCAGTCGGGTGCTCTTAACCGCTGAGCCATCTCTCCAGCCCCACACCCAGCTTTTTACATGTGTTCTGGGAACTCAGGTCCTCATTCACCAAGCCATCTTCTTAGTCCCTATTTTTGTGTTATTTGCATACATGTACATGCACACACCCATACGTGCACACATGCACATACATGCTTACACACACAAGCAACACATACACTCACGCATACATATGGAAGGCTAATTTCCACATACAGGTTCACACACATACATGTATACACATGCACACACATACATTCACACATACACACACTTACATATATAGGCACACACACGTACACTCACACATACACACACTTATATATACAGGCACACACACATACACTCACACATATACACATACAAATTCACACATGTACATGCATATATATGCACACACATACATGATGACACAACACACATTCACACATACATACAATCACACATACAGGCTCACACACATATACACACATGGACATGCACACACATGGACATGCACACACATACAGGCTCACACACATACATGCATACACATACACACACATGATGACACAACACACATACATACATACATACATACAGGCTCACACACATACCTGCATACACATACACACACATGATGACACAACACACACACATACATACATACATACATACATACATACATACATACATATATACATACATACACGCACATACATATGGAGCAGGGGCAGAATGAGCAACCTCAAGGTCTGTGGGTTGGGAGGGGGGTGCCAAGTTGTGACCTCCGCAGACTTTTCAGACCCCGGCAGTCAATGAGAGCCCATTTGGTACCTTCCCAGCATCTCCTGCGTGAGCTGAGCAGGTACTGAGAGGCCTGCTGATAGGAGAGGCAGCAAGGAGACCCTTCTGTTCTTATTCCAAGCTTTCAAACCCAGTCAGCCTGAAGGCTAATTTCCAGCAGCTCCAGCCGTTCAGCTCCATTTGTTGTGCCTGACACCGTGAAAGCTTTTGCTATCGATCCCGGGTTAGATTCACGTTTTCCCCCCTCCCCTCCCCGGGTCCCCTTCTCCAGCAGATTTTGGTCCAGCAATTAGGTATCAGCGGGGACAGTGTGGGGTGGCCACAGCTGCCTTTCAATTACCATCACAGTAAATACAGCTCCATCCTCACCACCGTGTGTCCCTGCTGCCCTCCGAGGAAGAGAGAGTGGTGGAGCTGACTCTTCTGTTCTATTTGACATTTGCTACTCCAGCAGATCGATGCCTCCCTCCGTCATCCCCGAGGGTTCCCCCAGGGCCACCTGGCCTTTCTAATTGGCTCTGGGGATGGCTGGCCCGGGAAGGGTGTGAGTGTAAGTGTCTATGTTAAGGCAGGACAGAGAGGAGGGCCCTGTCCGAGGGACAAGGAGCCTCCTTCTGCAGGGACTAGGGTGTGGAATCTCTTGCCTTGGAGCAGCCAAGTTCACGACCAGCGGCTTGTGACTCTTTCAGATGAAAGTCGTCGCCAAAGGGTGGGTGAGAGAGATGCTCCGGGGGCTGAGAGAACTTACCGCTCGCTCGTTCAGAGGACTGACTGGAATTTGGTTCTAGCATCCTCATGATGGCTCCCAGCGGCTTGCAACTCCAGATCCAGGGGACTCAGTGCCCTTTTCTGGCCTCCTTAGGCCATGCGCATGCCCACACACAGACATACATATGTAAAATAAATCCTCAAAGATAAAGTTGCCACCCAAGTAGGGAGATGCACTGTGAGGGGGGCAGAGGTGTGTTCACACCCACTGGGCACACCTAAATGGGTAGCCTACGTCTTACCTTTGTGTGGTAACTGTCTCTTTATCACACCTTCAAGTACGCGGTCGTCTTTTAGAGGCAGGTGGATGGACGCAATGGGGCTCTAAGTGTGGCTTTCGAAGTCAGGAAAACTGATGCAAACTCCTGCCTCCTTTCACGGGGAGCAGCGACCTTGGGCAGGTCGAGTGACTTCACTGAGACTCGCTTCCCATCTGCATGCAAAGACAGCTCTCAACTTCCTGTGAAAGGAGCTCGGAGCGTCAGAGAGCAGGGAGCAGGACCCTGGCTGATGGCAGATTGACTGATGGCGGTGATGGTGAAGAGGGTGAAGGGTCCAGTACTGTGGCAGGTGCTGGATTGTTGGTTATTTCCCTATGGCTAATCTCTCCATGTTAGTTTATTTCCAGAACGGCTCAGATAAGGTATTCCTGCACTCAGTAGCTGCTCATTAAATATTGAACACCCGAGAAAAGGAGTCAGGCAGAAAATTGCACCTTCAAGACAGCAAAGCAGGAGGATGAAAACCACCTGGAGGGCTGGACCCTACTGTCTGTCTGGACCCCGCTGTCTCTCTGTCTATCTGGACTCCGCTGTCTCTGACAGCCTCAGGCTCCACAGAGCTCTCTCTGTGCAGAAAACAAATAGAGGTGATCACGCTTGTTTAGGGGAGCTTTTCCAAACAAGGTCCCGGAGTCAGGAGGGGGCTGGCCAGGTCCAAAGGAGGCCACAGAACTGGCCTCTTAGCTGACAAAGGTCACTGCCTATACCTAGGATAAGCCAAGTCTTGGTTGGATGATCTTGGAACTGGGTAGAGGCCATGCCCCGAATCACCAGGTCTGAGTGAGGAGCCAGTGTGAGTTTCTTTTCTGGGAGGAAAACAGGGAACCTGGAGATGTGGGGCGTGGGGACCCAGGCAGAAACAGGCAAGCAAGTTCTTTCTCAAGAGGATTGCTATGCCCAGTCGGGTCCTGGGTTTAGAGATTCTGGCTGACTTGGGGAACTTGCACCAGGAGAGAGACAAATCCCTTCAGATGTAATTGGTGTGTGTGTGTGTGTGTGTGTGTGTGTGTGTGTGTGTGTGTGTGTACGTGCTGGCCTCTAGGTACAAAGGTGAGAATCCAGTCCGCTGCTGCTGCTGAGAGAGGGCTGGCTGGCAGTGGAGGAATGAGAAGCTTGGTTAGCTCCCCAGCACCTATGCAGTTTCCTTCGCTAGGATCCTCCCTCGGCTCTGTGTTCCCTCCCCGGGTTGGGGGCATACTGTCTGCCCAGCAGTCTGAGGTTTGAAGAGTGACTTCAGAGTCCATCCAAGGTCGTCAACACCTTCAGCGACTGAGTGTGACAGAGCAGTGTCCTTCCACTGCATGACATCACTCTTACCTGGAACCAGAGCTTCAGAGACACCTGCAGGGCCCTCTCTGCTTGACTTAATGTCCTCTCAAGGTCCCTCCTAAGGAGAGGGGCTGGGGACTATTCAATGGCCCTCCTACCACTGAACTGGTTGTTCTGAGGGTGTGACCTATGATGGAGTAACTTCCTGGAGCCCCCCAGTGCTGTGAGGAACCCCCTCCATAAGTTTATGACTGGTCAAACAGGTTTTGGGTGGGGTCTTTCTTTGGTGGATGGGTGTCCTTTCTATCTAGGGTGAGTAGACATTTCTTAGAGTGTCCCCAGAAAACATCACATGACACTGAGCTGGTTGGCATGGGAGCTAGGTACATGTCAAACTGCCTTCCCAGGAAGATCTGTCGGTCGGCCTAGCGTTTCACTGAAGCTGCCTGCTTGGGGCCACTTCAAACTGAATGAAGCCAGGCTCACAAGCTGGGAGCCTGTTCTCCGGCTCTCTGTTGAAGCAGCCACGACAAGCTTGTTCAGCTGTGAGCCCGGAGGTGCCCTCTGTGCAGGGTAAGTCAGCAGGGATGCTGGCAGGAGCAGGATGCCAAGTCTGCCCACAGGAGGTCTGGAGCCGGCTCTATTCTGGGATGAGATGGGCTCCCCAGCTGTTCTTTTCCAGCGCAGGTGACGTTACACAGGCTCTTTAATTGGCAATATTAGCTACTTTGTTTAGTATCCAGCCTGTGGCTGACTCTGCAGCCTTTCACCTGAAGCAGCAGTAGCAACACTAGGAAAGGTTTTTGAAATCAGAATGTAATTGCCTACTGAATCAGGTAAGATTGCATCCGGATGCAGGGATGAGAAACCCAACAAACAGGGCTATTTTTTGCAGCGAGCATGGAGTCAAGAATTAAGCAGTTCAGGTGCGGCAGGAAGGAGTTGCCAGGCGTGCATGCTCTTTCTGCCTTTCTCTGCCCTCCCATCCTGGGCATGTGACTTTCATCCTCTTGAGCACAAGATGGCTGCTGCACTGCTAGACATTGTCTCAGCATCCAAGGCCAGAAGAAGCAGGAGAGTAGGGACAGTATGGCTGTTAATCTGACTGAATCTGAAATTAACTAAGAGATAGGCTTCTGGGAGGGCCTCAGAGGGTTTGGGGAAGGAGCTGAAGGTTTGGTCCAGTGAGGCATCTAGGCTGTCAAACCTCTTTGGTATGAAGATAACCATTGCTGGACTGTCTATAGGCCCCTTGTAACACGCATTCGTTCTGTAGGTTCTGTTTCACTATACATACCTCAAAGGCTACAGTGCCTCAGGTCCACAGTGGGCTATGATGGAGGCTGGAACCGGGCTGGTCTGAAAGACAAAGCAAAGAATGGACCGGGAGTGAAGTGGGAGCATCCTCCTCCCTTACCCTGCAGGGCAGCAAAGTGTGACTGTTAGCTAACACCCGGTGTCGGAGGTCCTTAGGGAAGGCTGTGCTCAGAAAATATTCCGATGAGTGGAAGATGAGATCCAGAGAGCATGACGGGTCTGTGAACGCAAGATAGCTGAACTACCAGAGCCTGGGTAAGCATGAGTTTGTGAAGGTTGGGGAGCAGAAAAGGGTTGGGGAGGGAGAGCGGGAGGGGGAAGGGAGGGAGGAAGGGAGGGGGAAAGGGAGAGGAGAAGACAGGGAGGAGGCAAATTGGGACAGGGAGAGGAGAAGTAAGGAAGATTTATTTCCACTGGTGCCTAAACAAAATTTATTTTTGTCTGTTTTTTTTTTTTGAGTTGTTGTTTTTGTGTGGTTTTGTTTTGTTTTGTTTTTTGAGACAGAGTTTCTTCGTGTGATAGTCCTCACTGTTCTGCAGCTCACTCTGTAGACCAGGGCTGGCCTTGAACTCATAAAGATCTGTCTGCCTCTGCCTCCCAAGTGCTGGGATTAAAGGCATGGGCCACTACCGCCCTCCCTGCGGCTGAGCAAACTTTTATGAGCAGGGAATGATGGGACTGGAGAGATGGTTCAGCAGCTCTGAGTACCGGCTGCTCTTGCAGAGGATCTGAGGGCCTGACAGCTCCCAATCCCCCATAACTCCAGTTCCAGGAGATCCATCGCCCTCTTCTGGCCTCTGGAGGCATGTGCGCTCATGCACAAGTACACACATGCACATGCACACACACACACACACACACACACACACACACACATTTCCTGTCCCTTCCCAGATCTTTGGTTCATTCTGTTATTTTAACGAATATGTGTAAGCCCTTTGCGGGTCTGTGGTTGGGGGAACTGATGAGGTTCAGGCCCGGGACAGGAATGGTTTAGAGGGGAGATGGGACCAGGTGGGGTGGTTAGGGCCTTGTTACATGATGGCTGTGCAAGCATGGGGGTGTGCTTGATTCCCAGCACTGCATAAAAAGCCTAGGATGGTGGTGCACACCTGTAATAGTGTGGGGGAGGCAGAGACAGGTGGATCGCTGCCTCACTCGATGACTGTCAGACTCAGAGAGAGATTGCCTCAAAAACAGAGGGGGACAATGCCTGAGGAACAACATAGAAAGTCGATCTCTGGCCTCCACATGCATGCTCGTCAATTCTTATGTCCATGAATACGCATACACATTCCTCCCACACACATGGGACCTGCAAGTGACTAGGACTTTATAGCAATCTTGGGAAGGGCGTGGGCTTCTGAAAAACAGGACATGGGGTGGGCGGGTCTATCAGTCACCCAGTGCTGCGTAACAACTGCCCCCAAACACAGAATTTAAAACATCTATCCTGCAGCTGTTGGACCGGCTGCAGTTTGGAGGTGACACTGGGTGTCTTTGACAAAGTTGGGATGGAGCAAGGGACAGTTTCCTAGTCGCTCTCAGGGCGGGCGCTGGTTGTTTCTCCTTGCCCAGAAGGATTATGAAGTCACTCTGAATTCCCGGAACATCAGACCCAAACAGAAGAACAAAAACAAATTGTGGAGCCAAATATAAATGCATTTTTAATTACCCGCACGGCTGCTCCCTCCCATTAGTGTGGGAAATGAAGGGTTGAGTGTTTAGCACTTACGATGATAATCCCAACGCGAAACTTTCAAAACAGCCCATTGATCCCCAAGTCTGGTGGATATGAGCCTGCTTCAGGTGGCTCGGGCTAGCTCGGGGGAGTCTTCACTGTTTTGGATGGAATGAATGGCTGGAGGCCAGAGGACAGGCTGGGACCGGTTGCCTGGGTGCTTTCGGGAGTTGTGGGGCAGCCGGGGGAAGCCCTGGATTTGGAGTCAAGGACATCCGGTGGATTCCCAACTTGACTATGTCCTTTCTGGGCAACCTGAATTAAAGCTCTGCCTCCCTGTGCTTTTGTTTCTGCGACAGCAAAAGTGGGACATCTCTGGTAGGGAGGATTGAGGGGCATGGCTCTTTTATTGTGGCTCTTCTTTCCTACCTCTCCCTCCCCCCCCAACCCCTTTCTCCTCCTCTCCCTTATAACATTGATCTTGTCTGTCACGAGCCCTAGGCGTCTGGTTAATAGACACATTTCATCTTCTTGCTTTGCCAACTAGGAAGCTCAAACCCAGCAAGCAGCCAAAGCCAAGCGAACCGCACGGAGCCAGCATCTGGGATGTGAAAAGGCATTTTGTTCTCACCCTCGCCTTCGCCGCGTCCCCACTCCGTTCCGTTCATTGTCTCTGGTTACACATTTGAAACTCGCCTCGAGCTTCTCTGAGTACGTGGTGGAACAAGACAAGGGATATAAAAACACGTCAAAAGAATCAATAGAACCAGAGTCTGGGGATGGATTTAAAAATAGAACGTTCTGCGTGGCTCTGTGGGGGGAGCAGACCGTGTGGGATGCTGCTGGGTGGTAGGTCCTGCAAGGGCAGTTGGCCCCTGGTTTTACTACCAGCAGACTTTAGATTCTGGTCTTTGTTTTAGCTAACTGACCAGACTTGGAGGGCAGGCAAGGAAGGCTGCCCCAAGGACACACACTGAATGGTCTGTTGCCTTATGGAGGTAGACCAAGTGTTCCGGAGCCTGGCCTGGCAGCCCAGACCTGCCTGGTGGGTTGCATGGCCTCTGCTTTCCTTGTTAGCTTCAGAAGGTTTGACAGAGGCTGGAGTCCCACTTTCATCTGGGGCTGCCGTCAGGGGTGACCCTTTGTGAGGCAGTCTGTACGTTCAGCTGCCAATCAACTGCAGGAGGACGGAGTTACCCAGCCTTGATACCCACTGCACCATGCACTCGCCTGCCAAGGGTCTGCCTTGGTGAGCAGAGGCCAGGCTGTGCATCCATTCTGCTGGGCCCCAGGGCCTTTGCATGTGCTACCCTGGTACTGGCGACATTGCCAGCATGAGATCAAGGGCCCAGGGGCTGCAGTCTAAGCTGCGGTTTGTCATTTATTATGTCTATGCCCCGAAGAAGCTTCTCTAACTTCCTGGTGCCTCAGTTTCCCTTTTGGGAATGGAATGATGGTTGCGATGACCTTGCTGGGTCCTTTTGAGTCTTGAGGGATGTGAAACTTTAGAAAACCCTCTGCAGTGGGCTGGGAAGGACCCGAGTTTGATTCCCAGAACTCACAGGACAAAGGCTCAGCACTGGGGAAGGAAAGACAGGTGGATCCTTGGGGCTCACTGGCTAGCCCAGCCTAACTGGGCCATTGAGAGATGCTGTCTCAAACAATAAGAAGACCAAGGTACCTGAGGAACAACAGCTGAGGTTGCCCTCTGGACTCTACATGTGTAAGAACACACATGTACATGCACCTACACATGCATGAAATCCCTCCCCCGCAAAGCATTGGCAAGTGTTCCCTGCCCGTATCCCCCTGCCCTTCCTTGACCTCTCCCCTATGGAGGCTGGGTAGGATCCACTTCTCTAGGCTTCTGTAGCCAATCTTAGAAATTCGAAGCTTCTACTTTTGACCTAGACTGTGCCCCTCCCGGCTGAGTTGGGAATGCCTCTGTCACGGTGACTCAGTCCGGCACCTGGTACAGAGAAAGTGCCAGGAAAGGGAAAAAGGATTCCACAGCACAGCGGGATACTCCAATGACAATATTGTCACAAATGAGGGTACCATGGGCTTCATCAGGCCCCATTCTTCTGCCTAAAGTGCCCCAGAGGTGCAGACTGTAGAAGCTTCTTCCTCCCTGGAGTGTCTCCCTCTCCCCAAAGAGACACAAACAGAGCCCATGTTTGCCTGCTGTTGCTCCAACGGGAATATATCCAAACTCAATCGTTCCCGGGGATCCCCCAGGCAAGCGAATGGTGTCTGCTGCACAGAATGCTCGAGGGGCTCGGTGGTGAATGCCAGGTTCCAGTGCTGGGGCTCAGGGCTCATGTGTGTCCCCTGATTGGGCTTCCTTTCTTCTTCTGAGATGTGGGGGTGGTCATGACACCAGAGTCCCGGGAATCCCTTGAGGATTAAAGAGCAGGCATTTGTGAAGCCCTGGCATCCATCCTGCTGCAGAGGCAATCGCGGAGAGAGCGGTGCCCGATATGACTTCTCCTGTTAACACTGAATTTTCACGGAGGACTTCCGAAGGGACTGGAGCTCAGCTAATGAGGACTTTTTGCCCTTTCTCTTCTGTGCTGAGATCTGACCTGTTTGCTCTGATGCCACCGTGTGAGAACACTGCTGAGCTCAGGGCTCTCTTGGTGACATCCGTACACCTCTCCCCTCTCTCACTGTATGTGTATGTGTGTGCATGTGCATTATGTGCTTGGGAGTGTGTGTGCTCAAGTGCACTTGTGTGTGCATGTGCATATGTTTTTCAGTATGTGTGCACATGTGTGCTTCAGCAGGAACCTGTGTGCATGCCGGTGTGCTTTGGTGTGTATGTGTGTGTGTTTGCACATAAATGTATGCATATGTACATGTGTGTGCGTGTGCACAAGAGTGCACGCATGTGTGAAGGCTGGAAGCTGAGTTGGTTTTCTTCTGTCACCATCTACTTTATTTCTTGAGAAATTGTCTCACTGAATGTGGATCTCACTGTTGACTGGCCATCGGGCTCCAGGGAGCCTCCTGCATCTGCCTCCCTGTGTCCCTGTGTTGAGAATGCAGGGTTGCACCACTGTGCCCAGTTTTATGCAGGTTCTGGGGATCTGAACTCATGTCCTCCTGCTTGTTCAGAAGTGTTCAGAAATGCTTTATCAAATGAGTCACTTAATTCCCACAACCTTTTTTTTTTTTTTTTTTTTTGAGACAGGTTCTTGCTCTATAACCAGGCTGGTCTCAAATTCATCCTCCTCCTGCCTCTGTTGTCCCAGGGAGGCTGGCACACCCAGCTTTCTGTTGAAGTGCTTTCTATTTAAGTGTCTACTTTTGCTGGGCTATCCCACCCTATTCTTCCCACGGAAACTGGGCAGTGCCAGCTGAGGACATTGACAGATAGTTTTTTTTTTTTTTTTTGGTTCTTTTTTTCGGAGCTGGGGACCGAACCCAGGGCCTTGCACTGAGCTAAATCCCCAACCCCGACAGATAGTTTTAATGAGTCTTCACCCACCGAATGACCAAATGCCCCCTTTGAATGTGCAGTCATAGGAGGCATTTACTCTGCGATGACAAAAGTGAGACCCAGAGAGGTCTTTGCAGTGATGTGAAGGCACAGCTTGGAAACCATGGGTTTCAGGGATGAAGTCAAGATGGTATTCTATCCACCCTGCCCTGATGGCCCAGGGCCCGCTGGTGGGCACAGCCTTCTGAATGCTTCCTTCAATACAGATTCTCATGTTGCGGTGATCCCCCACCGCCATAACATTATTTCATTGCTACTCTATAACTGTAGTTTTGTTACTGTTATGAATTGTAATGTAAATATCTGATATTCGACCCCAAACAGGTTGGGAACTACCGTTGTAGGGAATGGGATAATTCAATGTGTTGATCCAGAGGCTAGAAAGGGGAGGGTTCATAGGCTTACCAACTTTATAGGCTAAGCTATATTGGCCCTGAGATTCTCCCACAATCCTGCGGGCATTCTCTCAAGCTGTCTCCACTCTTTCCTCTGATAGCAGACACCTGGTACTGTCCAGGGCTGGGTGTTAGGAAGCAGAGAGGTCTTTTTGGGAGACCATCCTGGAAAAAAGCCCTACTGGTCCTTCACTGGACAGGAGAGAAGTGCCCTCTGGCCATTCTGGTAAGCACCTGGTGCAGTAGTGGTCCCCTGGCATCTGTGAAATAGTGGTGATCTCTTGTTGATGAGGTGAGAGCTAAGTGGGGTTGAGTGAGGTGGGCTTAGGCTGGGGTGAAGGCCGAAGGCTCATGGCTGCATGCAGCTTAGAGGAGACAAGGATTTGAGTTGGATGACAAAGTTAAAATTCAAGTCGGGAAAAACAGAAAAGACAGTAAAAATATGAGGACTTGGGGGATGGGCAAGAAGTCAGTGGCAGGTGCGGATGGATGTGGATTTTAGTGTTTTCACAGCTTGGCCCCCAAGCCAGCATCAGCGTCAGCTGGGACAATGCTGGGATACAGGGACCTGCCCCACACCTGCTCATCAGAAGCTCTGAGTGTGTTTAGCAGATTCCCACAGGGGATGCTGGAGAATGGGCTGTTTAAGACCTGGGCAGTAGACACATCTCCCAGCAAATCACCTGGCCTAGGTGGGGAACAGAAGGGACAGAAGCTCAGATCGTCACCTAGGATTCATGGAAGGGGTTTTAATCTGTCGGAGGAGGATGTGGGAAGCCCACATCTTTGCTTTCTTCTGTTGTGGAAGGAGCAGAGCCCCTTGGTGAGGACAGACTTGAGGCCATGAATGTTGACCCAGCTTTCTAAGAAAGACTAAGGGAAAGGGGCATGTGTTTGCCTGTGTAGCCATCCACAGAGGGTCTGTGACACCACTGCAGTCTGACAGGATCTTTAATTGGGAACAATCTCCTTCTTTTTCCAGCTGCTGGCTCACATCTTTAGCAGTCCAGCAGTGTCCCTGCTCCGGTTAGGTGTGGGGACCCTGCCCCAGCCATTCGATGCCATCCGGGTAGCCTGCCCACAGTGGATAGAGCTTTAGAGAGCTGGCTCCCTCTGTCTGACTAGCTCAGGAGTTCCAGAATGCCTTTGTCACCAGTCTGGCATGAGAACCTCTCCCGGGAGCTCATTTAGCAGCAATGTTCTTGGCAGGAAGCAAGATCCTGGAAGCTAAGTGTTCTGGATGCCTGCTTCCCCCAGTGGGGTCCTCCCATTGGAGGGATGAGGAAGCAGCTCCATTTAGGCTGCGAATGGCTCCAATTAGTTTCTGAATCCCGACCTTCATTTATTCTGCATGAGGAACGGAGGCCAAGGTGATTTATTCTACATGAGGTGCGAAGGCTGAGGTGTGTCTCTGGTTGTTGTCCTTCTGTCCTTCTCCACCCTCCATCCTTCCCTTTCCAGAAGGAATGCAGTGTTGTCTTCTCTCCTGACTCCCCATCACCTGCCTCATCTGTCCCAGCTCTCCATCACCATAGCGACTGCATCAGTACCGACCTCAGTGTCTGTTGTGATGTCTCCTTCACAGTGTCCCAGCATTTGGTCCCCAAGGCTAACTAGGCCACTGGGCTCAGTAGATATAGTACTAATATACTATAAGGATATTTAACTTATTTCAAAATTAGGAAAGAGGACACTTTTAGGCAGAAGAAAATGATGTGTGTGTGCACACGCAAGTGTTGGTGTGGATACCCATATGTGCATCAGGTTAGCATCAGGTGTCTTTATCATTCTATGCTTTGAAACAGGATCCCTCAGCAAACCTGGAGCTCAGTGATCGGCTAGACTGGCTGGCCAGCAAGTTCCCAGAATCCTCCTGTCTCCGCCTCCCCAGCATTGGGATTACAGATGCATATCACCATGTCTGGCTTTCTACTGGGGTCCTGGGGATCTGAACTGAGATCCTCAGTAAGCATGTTACCCACAGATCTATCTCCCCAGCTCTGGCTGGCCTCCAAGTTGTTATATGACCAAGAATGACATTGAACTCCTGATCCTCCTGCCTTAGCCTCCAAGTGCTGGGATAACTGTTGCGGACCACCACAGCCTACGTTTATTTCTTCACAGAAGTTACCTTGTGGTCCTTTCTCTGCCTCCAACAGTGTTTTACTTAATGGAAGGTGAGCCTGACGTGTTGTAAATATTGAAAAGTGCCTAACCTTTTATCCCGCTCTAGTGCTGGCATCTGTAGGGCCATATGGCGCTGTGGGGTACTTTTATCTCAGCGGCTCCACACTGCCCCCAAGTACTCTCAGACTCAGGTGGTCCACGAGTCATTCCAGTGTGACACCTTGCCACGCTGGTCCCTAGAGTTAGATCCGGCACCCATGGGGCCATATGAAACCAACCATAATTTATCTCTAGTTAGTATCTCTCCCGGTGGCTCTCTACTAGCCGCGAACTCCCAGCTACCAGGTAAAATCAAGACTCAACAAACTGTAACCCAAAAATCAGATTTATACATTAAATTCTCAGTCCACAATACATCCATACGACATACTCACAACCAATTGATAAGGATATAAACTGCCCACCTAGATAAGATAAATTTACCTATAGAAATTCATCCCTTACAAAAATATACATAGCTACCTAGGGCCATTGAAGACACCCAGATCTGGGTCATCCTTCTCCAACTCCACCTTGATTCTTTTCCTTCTCTCCTTTCTTTCCGGCCTTACAAAAGCTTTGTCCCGCCTTATTCTTTTTTACTGTCCAATCATGGCCTTGACCTAACTTGTGCCAGCCCTCACCTGCATAATGACATCCATCTACAGACACATCTTTGTATGACTGGTGCTGTGAGGGTGAATGGCAGGAAGGCTGACCCCAGCAGTGGGTGAGCAGTGTCTTTCCACCCTGGTCTTTCTATTAGGGGAGCTGGGCCCAACTCAGCCGCCCCCGTGACTAGGGACTCTTCCTCAGAGGGGCTGTGGCAAACCCTGGGTTCTGAAGTCTTCAGGCAGCTGGCATCCAAAGCACTTCCTGTGGGATGCTGGCTCCTTGCATCTGGTCGCCCAGGGCTGAAGTCTGTCATCACTTATGCTGACAAGAGTGCTCTCAAGGAGGTGCTTTAAGAAGGGAGCCTAGCAGCTGGATCCCAAGACCTTGCTGGTCAGCCAGCCTAGCCTAATTTGCTGACCTTCCGGTTCATTGTCTCATGAGAATGGGGCAGAGACTGGGAGAAAAACCTTTCTCTGTCTGCCTTTCTCTGTGTAGCCCTGGCTGTCCTGGAACTCATGCTGTAGACCAAGCTGGCCTCAAACTCAGAGAGATCTGCTTACTTCTGCCTTCTGAGTGCTGGGATTAAAGGTGCGTGATGCCATGCTGAGTTGAGAAGGCACCATATGTTCTGTTCAAGCCTCCCTAGGTTGGGAGTAAAAGCAGGTGCTGGCCTGATGCCTGCTACACCAGCACACGACCCAGAGCACCTGCGGAGGTCAGAGGAGTGGGTGCTCTGCCACACGCTGCTTTTTGAGCTGGGTTTGGGGAATCTAACAGCCCCTTACGCTTGCCCTATAATCACTTTACCTGCCGAGCCATGTCCCCAACCCCTTGGCTCATCTTTCTACATGGTGGGACGGGTTCTTATCTCTAACCACTTGTGATTAATGTCACAATCAG
This sequence comes from Rattus norvegicus, assembly GCF_021556685.1. NCBI lineage: Eukaryota > Metazoa > Chordata > Mammalia > Rodentia > Muridae > Rattus > Rattus norvegicus. The sequence goes on from NC_141538.1 coordinate 158,196,086, forward strand.
TCTGTCAACGCCATAAAGTGCCCTGCCGGGTTGGGACAGCAGTGAATTCATAGATTAAATCGGATAGTCTCCCTGAGCGTGAAGGGGGAATATTTCTCCATCCTCCCGGGTCTCCTCTGACGTCCTCGGCGGCTTTCATAATTCTCTCCATAAAGGTCTGGGAGATCTTTCAATGGATTTACTCACAGGTAACTCAGTTTTTCTTACTTTGCTGACGGGACGCGCTACCTTTCACTCATGCTTCCTAACTGACTACTGTGGGAGCAGGGGACGTGAACAGACCTTCTGGAGCTTCTGCCAATGATCCCGCTAGTTCTACTAATGTGTCCATGAGCTTGGATTGTCTCCATACACAACTGTGGTCAGTTTGCACTAGTATTATTCTCTCTCTCTCTCTGTCTCTGTCTCTGTCTCTCTCTGTCTCTGTCTCTCTGTCTCTCTCTGTCTCTCTCTCTGCCTCTCTCTCTGTCTCTCTCTCTCCCTCCCTTCCTTTCCTCCCTTCCTCTCTCTCTTTCTCTCTCTCCACCTTTTCCTTTCCTTTCTTTCTTCTTTCCTTCCCCTTCCCTTTCTCTCCTCCCCTCCTCCTCTTTCTGGTCAGGATCCTACTATGTAGCCTAGGTTAACCCAAACTCTGCTCTTTTTCCTTCAGCCTCCTGACTGCAGGATTCCCACCACCCCTGGCCAATCTCATCATCTTTCTGCCATGTGGGGTCTCACAAGACTGCATGAAAGGCTGGAAGAAATGGCTGTTCCATTTCAACTTGTTACCATTATTCCTCCTGTCGCTCGAGGCCAGGGCAGTGGGCATGCTAGATAGATAGGCTCTGCCACAGGACTGTGCCTCTCCTTTAACTTCGTATTTTGAGACAGGGTCTCCATAAGTTGTCTTGGCTGGTCTTGAACTCACTCTTCAGTCCAGGCTGGTCCTGAGTCTGACAATCCTCCTGCCTCAGCCTCCTCAGCCTCCTGAATAGCCGGGCTGATAGACCTGCAGCACAAGCGTTGGCCATGCCTAGCTTATTCTGATTTAATTGCATTCTAAGTACCTGTTATCTGTTTCTTCATTATGCTTGGTTCTTTGACTGCCCCGTGCTGTAAGCAGCACCATGTCCTCTGTGAGTATTCCCCAGCAGCCATGATGCAAAGCTGGGCACCACAAAGCTCACTACTGCTTAATGTTGGTTTGTTATTCACTGGGTGTCTTTGCTTTTACTCCAGAACCAGGCAGCACTTCATGCCACAAAATGCACTGTGCTCTGTGTATGTGTCCAAAGATTGTATACATATATGTGTATATACAAGTGCTCTGCCTGCACATACATCTGCAGGCCAGAAGAGGGCACCAAATCCCATTACACATGGTTGTGAGCCACCATGAGGTTGCTGGGAATTGAACTCAGGACCTTTGGAAGAGCAGCCAGTGCTTTTAGCTGCTGAGCCATTTCTCCAGTTCTGTGATTTGTGATATGTGATATGTGATATGTGATATGTGATATGTGATATGTGAGATACACACACACACACACACACACACACACACACACACACACACGCCCAGGGCCTTGCAGATGCCAGGCAAGCATCCTACCACCTCATTCCAGCCCCCGTTTTCTCCTTCTTCTTCTTCTTCTTCTTCTTCTTCTTCTTCTTCTTCTTCTTCTTCTTCTTCTTCTTCTTCTTCTTCTTCTTCTTCTTCTTCTTCTTCCTCCTCCTCCTCCTCCTCCTCCTCCTCCCCTTCCTCCTCCTCCTCCCCTTCTTCCTCCTCCTCCTCTTCTTCCTCCTCCTCCTCCTCCTCCTCCTCCTCTTCCTCCTCCTCCTCTTCTTCCTCCTCCTCCTCTTCTTCCTCCTCCTCCTCTTCTTCCTCCTCCTCCTCTTCCTCCTCCTCCTCCTCTTCTTCCTCCTCCTCCACTTCCTCCTCCTCTTCCTCCTCCTCTTCTTCCTCCTCCTCCACCTCCTCCTCCTCCTCTTCTTCCTCCTCCTCCTCCTCTTCCTCCTCCTCCTCCTCTTCCTTCTTCTTTTGTCGGAGCTGAGAACCAAACCCAGGGCCTTGCACTTGCTAGGCAAGCATTCTACCACTGAGCTAAATCCCCAACCCCGTCCCTGTTTTCTTTTGAAGAGGTCTCGCTGTACGCCAAGGCTGGTCTCCAGTCACCCAGAATGCAGAAGCAGGAGACTTTCAAGTTGAAGGAAATGTTTTAAGTTACAAACTTTGCCTTTGCCTGATTGGAAGGCTCATCTCTCAGCTGTTCTAACCTTTAGTGCTTGACAAAATGCAGATAAAAAGGACCATTGCTTAGCGTTAGTATATTGGTAGGATCCACCTCCAGTGGCTCCTACAGATGCAACCAATGGCAAGACTCTCATTTTTAGAACATATATATATATATATATATACATACATACATATATATGTATGTATGTATATATGGAGAGAGAGATAATATTATAATTATCATATTTCCCTCTTTCCTTTCTCCAAACCATTCCACACATACCCACATGCTCTCATTCAAATTCATAAGATCTGTTTCTTTAGTTGTTGTTGTTTGTGGTGGTGGAGTGTGTGTGCGTGTGTGTGTGTGTGTGTGTGTCTGAGTGTGAGAGTGTCTGTGTGTGAGTGTGTGGGTGAGAGTGTGTGCGAGTGTGTGTATGTGTGTGTGTGAGGGTGTAAGGGTGTATGTGTATGTGAGTGTGTGTATGTGTGTGTGAGTGTGAGGGTGTATGTGTGTGAGTGTGTATATGTGTGTGTGAGCATGTGTGAGTGTGTGAGTGTGAGTGTGTGTCTGAGTGTGTGAGTGTGTCTGAGTGTGTGAGTGTGTGTCTGAGTGTGTGTGTCAGAGTATGAGTGTGAGAGTGTGTGAGTGTGAGTATATGTGCATGGGTGTGAGTGTGTGTGTGTCAGAGTGTGAGTGTGAGAGTATGAGTGTGAGAGTGTGTGAGTGTGAGTATATGTGCATGGGTGTGAGTGTGTGTGTCAGAGTGTGAGTGTGAGAGTGTGTGAGTGTGAGTTTATGTGCATGGGTGTGAGTGTGTGTGTATGTGTGTGTGTGCTTGTTTACATTTCTAAATATATAAATACTACTTGCTTAGTCCATATAATGTTTCTTGCATCTATTTCAGGGCTGTTAGATAACTGGTTCACCCCTGTGCTGGAACTATACACAGGCCACATCTGCCTGGCACTCATGTGGGCTCTGGGGATCCAGACTCCCAGGTCCTTTAGCTTTCAAAGCAGGATATTAGCCACTGAGTCCTCTCTCTCTCCCTCTCCAGCATCTCTGAAGACTCCTCATTCGTCTTTCTTCCTCCACAGTTCTGCTCTGACACTCACTTCAGAATCCTGTTTCCTTTGAGACCTCCCCATCTCCAAACTTTGCGGATGTGTAGCGTATTGTGGGTTTGGGTTAAAGTCACTTTGGGCAGCTGGATAGATGGCTTAGTGGTTAGGAACGCCGGCTTTGTACTGCTCTTCAAAACAGAGAGAGAGAGAGACAACACACACACACACACCCCACACATTCACACACACACTCACAAAGAGAAAGACAGACAGACACCACACACACACACACACAAACCACACACATTCACACACACACACACTCACAAAGAGAAAGACAGACACCACACACACACACACACACACACACTCAAACAGAAGCAACACACCCACACAGATAGACATCACACACACATGCAGAGACAGACACCACACACACAGAGAGACAACACACACACACACACCACACACACACACACACACACACACACACACACACACACTACACACTTCTACCTTTTAGAATTATATCCAGAATATGGTCTGCCACCATTTCTTCTTCAAATGTGTGCTCATCCCTTCTCTTCTCATTCTGGGACGATGGCTGCTGGTTTGTCAGTGGGATGATGGCTTCCTGCAGGACTCTGGAGCTCCTTCCTGGGCACACCGTTCTCTTCTGGTCCACACTTGGCTCATTCTTCTTTCTCTCAACACAAATCGACTATGCAGTCATTCCAGGGCATTCTCCCTTCCTGTTCTACATTTCAATGCCCACGTTTACATTTTGCTCTTTTTTGCAAATCCATGCCCCACCCCCTCCCTGTATTTTCTGCTTCAAGAAACATAGCCCGGTTTCCTTTAAATTCTGTAGACCATATTCCTCACACTCGTTGACAGACTTCTTTAATAAGCCCAGCATGGGATCTCAAGTCCTTCAAGGACAGTTTCCATCCACAGAGGATTTTCTTCTGTGGAGACTGTGGCTTTCATTTCTTTACATGATTGAAAATTGTTTGTTAAAACTGGACACCTTTCCAGGTGATTGGCGCACCCCTCAGATCCCAGCGCTTTGGAGGCAGAGACAGGTCGAGTTTTATATGTTCGAAGCCAGCCTGGTGTGTGTACAGAGGTCCAGGCAGCCAGGAATTCAGAGTGAGACACTCTCAAGAAAACCAGACCAAACGAGAACAAAACAAAAGACCTCAAACAAAATCCCCAAACAAAAACTGGAGTCACTTCATGGACACAGTGTGACAACTGGATTCCTGCTCCCCCTTCCCCCCAACGTTTATTAATGTGTTTTTATCACCCCGCACCATTGGTTTGTTTTGTGACTTTTCTGGCCCAGTTCTCTCAAGCTTGTGTTTCCTGCTATGTGTGAGCCCCAAAGTCTCTATTTGTACAACCCAGGCACGAGGAATGATTGACCGTATGCTTCCTCCAAAGCTGCGAGCCACAGGCCTCGGTGTGTGCTTTTTCTTTCGGATGTGTGGCGTCTCAAGGTCACTCAGAGATGAGAGGTTAAAACCCCTGTAAGCTGAAGCTAGTTTTCCGGGATGATGGGAGGTTTCCCAAGCTCCCTCTGGGCTGTTCAATTGTTCTCTATATAATTATTTTAAATTCTATTATATTTATATTATATTATTTATATTATATTATAGCAATTTTTAAATTATTTTAGTGCACGTGTGTGTGTGTGTGTGTGTGTGTGTGTGTGTGTGTGTACAAATTATAGAGCATGCACATGGAGGTCAAATAACCACATGTGGTTCCTAGGATTGAATTCAAGTGGCCTTTCTTGGCAGCAAGCACCTCTACTCTCTGAGCCATGTTGCTAGCCCTGGACTATGATGCTAAACTGTTGTTAGTTACGTACCACCACCACCGTCACTTATTCTCCTAATTTTATTATTATTAACTTATTGCAAATGCTCTTCGGGGCTTTTTCCACACTGCAAACACTGAGATTAAGCAACAAGTCTTGCCAGTAGAACTTTCCAGAGAGCTCCAGACAGATATGAACACAGTCGTTCTCTGGGGACAGAATTTGTCTCTGAGTCCACATCCAGCTGGGTCCCCAGTGGCTGCTCGGCTGCTGCTCTCACAGCTTCTCCACAGCGAGTCTTCTGGCTTTCAAAGCTAACAGCCCAGAAGAGAAAAGAACAAAAACACCCCCAGGGACCATGGAAATGCCCCAGCATACAATGACAGTACCAAGATTCAGCCATACTCTTGAATCCGGCTTTTGGCTACACACCACTCTCAGAAAGTTGACTTTAAATGCTGTCTAACTGGACTCTTATTGATTCACAGAGGAGCAGATTCCTGGAAGTCAGGACCGCTGTTTTCTGTTTAAAAAGTCATGAACCAATTTATGGCTTTTCCCAACGGTTCTCTGCATCTGCTGGGAGGAGCCCATGATTGCTGAAGCGGTTCCCGTGACAGATGGTCAGGTGGGTCTTCCGGCTATGAAGAGTCCAGGTGAGTTCCCAGGGCGGGTGCTTGACTGTTCTCTGTATTTACAAGTGGACGTTCCCAGGATTCTGAGCCTGGGGGAAAAACCCTACCCGGTCAGGATGCCTCACCCTCTTAAATATACTTCTGTGTTTGGTTTGATCATATTTTTAAAATACAATTTAGTTTTTATTCTCCAGAAGTACTGGCTGGACATTGTTGAGTGTGTAGGTGTGTGTGTGTGTGTGTGTGTGTGTGTGTGTGTGCGTGCGCACGCGTGCGCACGCACTCATGCACACAGATGTGTGCACATGTGCATGGGAGGTAGTGCTCATCTTGGGTTTTAAGAGAAGCTCTCTTTATTAGGCTGGCCAAGCAGTGAGCTGCAGTAACCTTCCTGTGTGCCCCGCCCAGGACTACAAACACACACCATTATGCCAGTGCTGGGGATGGAACTCAGGTCCTTATGTTTGTACAGAAGGCATGTCGCCAACTGAGCAATTTCTCCAGCGCCCATAACTTGTTGATATTTTATTTAGAATACTGGGTACCCACGTAGAAGTGTGAGATTGAGTTAAAATGTGCCTCTTTTCACTGTCCTTGTCTAGTTTGGGTGTCCAAGTTAATAGAGCCTCCACACAAAACAAAACAGATGGAGCTGGTTCTTCAGTGAAGTGCTTGCCTCGCAACCACGAGGACCTGAGTTCAGATCTTCAGCACACACATGAAAGCTGAGTGTGGCAGTGCATGCCTGTAGTCCTAGTGCCGGGGATACCAAGACAGGGGCTTGCTGGTCAGCCCGCCTAGTTGCATTCTCAAGCTCCCTTGTCCTAAAAAATAGGGTGAGCAATTTAGGAAAGACATTTGATGTCGATATCTGGCCTCCTTGAATGTTCACCAGAAGTACACACACACATACACACACACACACACACACACACGCGCGCGCGCGCAAGCCCACTTGAGTACACATACTCACATGTGAACACACAAGCATGCATGCACACATGAACACACACAAACATACACAGACATGCACACATACACTCACACATGCATGCACATGAACACACACAAGCATACGTGTACACTCACACATACCTGCACACAAACGTGAACACACACAGGCATAGAGACATCCAGAGGCATACACACACACACGCACATGCACATGAACACAGACATACACGCATACTCACACACACCTGCACACAAACAGGAACACACATAGACACACAGAGAGACATATACAGACATGTATACACTCACATGTGCATGCACATGAACACACAGAGACCCACATACACACTCATGTGTATACACACACACACACACACACTCTTGCTCACTGGCCCCTCCCCACTGTGCAGGGTCTCTGAAGAGAAAGAGGACAGATGCACCTTGGATGGAGGAGGTGGAAGTGGCCACGGGGACTCTGGACTCCCCCCCCCCCCCGCAAGGCTGGGGTACAGGATGCTGCTGTGGGATGACAAACAGGGACTCAGAACTGCAAGCCCGTGTGCCACTCCCGCAAGGTCCGTGGGGATGACAGCAATACTGCTCTCTATGACCGGGGCGTGTCTTGGGAACACTGGGCCCACCTTATTTGGCAGGAGGAGGGGGGCTTGGAAGAAGCTCGTATCTGCCCCTGTGGTCTGGGCTGCGTAGACCCTGAAACCCTGTCTCAAACCTTCGAAGTAAACGGGAGATCTCCATAGCCGAGATTGTATTTCTGGCTGTGAGGCAGCAGGAGACAAGAAGTTCAGTCCTGACTGACAGTTAAGGGAAAAAAAAAGTCGGACTGGGGAGACAGCTCAGTGGATAAGGCAAATGTTGTACAAGTGTGGGGACCAGAGTTTGAATCCCCAACATCCAAGTAAAAGCTGAGTAGATATGGAGACCTGGCTGGCATCCCAGTGTCCGGGAGGAGTCGGGATCCCGGCAGCAAGCTACCTATGTAGACCACCTGCCCCAGTTAGCTTCAGGACCAGCAAGAGAGACCCTGAGTGAGGAAGACACTTCAAGTTAACCTCTGAGTTCCACATGCACAGGTGTGCACCCCCCCCCATGTGACCACACATGTGTGGATACAAGTACCGCATATTTCACTCTATCTGCTGCGGAGGCTAAGTTATGGTCCATGTGAGTCAGCATGTGTGGCTGTAACAAATTGCAGAGAAGGAAGAGAAACTCTGGATCTCTTGCTTTGGGGCATGCTGTGGGCAAAGCATTGTGGAGGAAGCAGAAGGACGAGGAATCTGTGTGTATTAGTGAGAGAGACAAGGGAGAGGGCCAAGACGACTGGTCCCTCATTGACCTAAACCCTCCTACACCAGATATTTTCCTCAATTGTCTCTACCGTTTATAAAGACTTAATTTTTTACTTTATGTGTGTGGGGTGTTGAGTGGCCTGGATATGTGTCACGTGCATGCAGTACCTTTGGAGGCCAGAGGAGGGCGTTGGACCCGAGGAACTGGAGTTACAGATAATTGTGAGCTGCCCCGTGCGTGCTGGGGACTGAACCTGAGTCAGGTACAAGAGCAGCCAGGGCACTTAACCACTGAGTCATCTCTCTAGCTCTAGTTTTGAGACCCGGGTCTTTCGCCCAACCTTGGAACTCACTGGTTTGGTTAGGCAGGCTGCTCATTCAGCCCCAAAGATTTCCCCAATCTTAGCCTCCCCAGCGCTGGAATTCCGAGTTTATGCTGCCACGCCTGGCTTTTCACTTCATGCTGGGGCTCGGAACTCAACTCTGCTGAGCTGTGGAAAGCGCTTCCCCCACGGAGCTGTCTCCCATCCTCCCACAGTACCGTCTCCTGCTGTTTTCTTTGCTTCTTTTCTATTTATGTGTGCCCTTTTGTAACCCAGGAACTCCAGCAGGAAGCACGCCCAGCTTCCTTCATCTCTGTCGGCAGCTTTAAACAGCCCCCGCCCCCATGCACCCAACAAGCGCTCTCTGTAAGCCCCCGATGGAGCTGAACAGACAAACATCCTCTCAGTGAGCTCAAAGCCCGTTTCTGACTGAGGCTTTCAAGAAAAGAAGCGCTCAGATGTGGAGAGATTAGCGGGCGAGGAGGATGCGGCGCACACTCGCTTGTTCAACATTTATTCCAACCTCCTTCGTGCGTGCCTTTTTATACCAAGAAGCCAGGAAAAGAAAACCAATTTCCCTATAACCCTCTTGCAAGGAAGACTTTCAGATGCGATTCAGCTTTTCCCCAGCCGGAGTCACGAGAGCAGGACGGGCTTTGGAAAGAGTTTAAATGGGAAGAGTGATGAGGTGCGCGCTTCTCTTTTACTGGCGTGGTATGCTTAAGGAGCTTCCTGATTTGTTGGTTTCCTTGGTAACGGTGGAGGAGACCCAGAAGGATTCTGGGGACTGGAGGTTTTCCCTAAGGCTCAACCGAGAGCCTGCTTCTCCCGTCTGGAAGGTTTGAGGGCTGCTAATGCTCCTTGCTAGGCAAAGCTCCTTCTGTTTAAACTCCGGAGGCACCTTCCATGATCTCCGATGCAATCTCAGAAGGTTTTCAGAACCGTGGATGCCTGTGCCTGGGTTACTTGATCTGATTCAGAGCCAGCCATCGAGGGCAGTGTCTTGGTGTTAAAGTGCTTGCCTCCTACTCACAGAGCCCTGGATTCCAACCACTGGGAACATCTGCACAGTGTGTTCAATGGAAGGGAAGACCCTACAGCAGAGAGAATAGGACTTCGAGCCACTTGACCACCACCACAGGCTTGATGACCATCAGAGCAAGGGCTCTGGAGAGATGGCTGGGGAGATGGCTCAGGGGGCAAAGTGATTGACGGGCAAAGTGATTGATTGACACGCAAACCTGACAGCTGGAGTTCAAACCCCCAGAGCCCATGTACAAACTAGAGGCAGCAGTGAAAACATCTAATCCCTACTAGGAAATCGGGAGTGGACACAGGGCAGCTGGCAGGCCAAGTAGCCTGGCACACACACTATCAGAGAGATGGTCTCAAACAAGGTGAAGAGGTGAGAGTTGACACCTTGTCCTCTGACCCCCACATGCTTGTTGATGACATCATACTCTGATCCACACATGTCCTGACCTTGCTGATGACATCATACTCTGGCCCCCACATGTTTGCTGGCTTTGCTGATGACATCATACTCTGACCCCCACATGTTTGCTGGCCTTGCTGATGACATCATACTCTGCAGGGGCACAGAGGGGGTGTGTCCTGAACCCATGTTTACTAGACTCCTTTTCACCATAATGGCCTACTGAGAAGTGTTCCCCTTCACAGCCACCTGAGCTGCAGCTCTGAATGGCCCAAGATGCAGAGACCGGTGGCCCCGGCCATGCCCATCCTCACACCTATACGCATAGAAAGAAGCACACAAGTAGTCACAAGGTGGAGGAGGGAAAGACATAACTCAAGGTTCTGTGTGATGGGAAACTCAGGCCTTGCCAGAGATCTGTGGCTGCCTTAGAGTAAAACCTGGTCTGCTCTCCACAGACATTGAAAATTGGTTATGCCCTCTGACCCTGAAGGTTGCCTAAGGACAGTGCAGCTGGCCTCTCAGCTCCCACGGACCCCTTTTATTTTTCATTAATTTATTTATTCACTTTACATCCTGATCACAGCCCCCTTCCTCCTGGTACCCCTCATACAGTCCCCCAAGCCCCCGTCCCCTTCTCTGAGAAGGGGGAGGCCCCCCTGGGCATCACCTCTGCTTGGCAGATCAAGTCACTGCAGGTCTAGGCACATCGTCTCCTACTGAGACCAGACAAGGCAGCTAAATTAGGGGAGCGGGATCCACGGGCAGGCAACAGATTCAGGGACAGCCCCTGCTCCAGTTGTTGGGGGGGCTGCATGAAGACCAAGCTGCACATTTGCTACTTATGTGCACTCAGGGAGGGGGCCTAGGTCCAGCCCATGCTTGCTCTTTGGTTGGTGGATCAGTCTCTGGGAGCCCCCAGGGATCCAGGTTTGTTGGCTCTGTTGGTCTTCCCACAAACCTCTCAATTCAAGGGGAGGACATCCGTTGGAAGGTTGGGACCTGAAACCTGGAGTCCTGGGTTTTTCAGTGGCTTTTCTTGGCTGACATGGTTCTTAGGTCTGAATCCCAGAGCCTCCCACATCAGTGGATCCTACAGAATTTGGAAGTCCTGGCACGATTACCCGGTGAGATAATATATATAGTTCTGATCTTCTCCTGCTAAGAGTCAGGGCTTGGATCCCCAGACAGTGGTGTGATTAAGAGTTAGTGGAAACCTCAAGAAACAGGGTTCTCCAGGGAGATGCCTCAGCAGGTACAGGCCCTGAGTTTGGGTTGGCACCATGGTAGGCATGGTGACACACACTTGCAATCCCAGCACCAGGACATGGATCCCTGAGCCTTGCTGGTCAGGCAGTCTAGCCAAACCAGTGAGTTCCAGGTTCAAGGAGAGATTCCTTCTTGAGAAATAAGGCTGAGGGTGTGCTAAGACTCGAGATGGCACACGTGACCACATGGCAAGTAGCATTCTGTCAGCAGGTGGTGATCATTGCTAACCTATGTAATTCCTCACAAAAACCAAACACGGAATATCTCAAACTTCGGGATGACAGACAGCTTACCTAGTGGAGGGGAGGGGAGGGGAGGAGAGGGGAGGGGAGGGGAGAAGGGAGGGGGAGGAGAGAAGAGAAGAAAAGGAAGGTAGATTGTGCTCACCAGAATCTAGACAGAATAAGGGGTGGGGGAGCAGAAGTAGAAAACAATTTGATTGTAGGAAGTCTAGGAGTCCATGACAACAGATTCTACAAGAACTTCACGTCACGGATGATAAACGGCCAAAGGTGAGGGACTTGGATTCCTCTCGTTAGGTCATTTTACACTGCCTCGTGTCAATGTATCCTATTATACCCGTGAGGAGTAAACACTACTTATTGACTGACAGTTAAAAAGCATTGAACATTTTGGAGCTACCTGGGAGAGCATGGGCAGGTCCTACCAGTGACGAGTTTTCTACGTGGGTTAGCTGAGGTTGGAAGACCCACTCTAGTGGAGGGGACACAAACTCATGAGCTGAGTCCCAGGCTGAATGAAAAGGAGAAACCGAACTGAGCCCCAGCATCTCTCCCTCTGTTTCCTGACTGCGGCGGATGTGACCAGCTGCCTCGTGCTCCTGCTGCTGCGTCTTCCATGATGAGTTGTACCCCCAAGCTGTGATCCAGAGCAAACTTTCCTTCCTGAAGTTTTCATTTTTTTTTCCTCAGTGACAGGGGGAAGGTGGCGAATACAGTATTCTGTGCCTAGGAACAAACAATATGTGCCAATTAAAAATACAAAGAAATTAAAAAGAAGTAAACTTGGATCCTCGGAAAATTAAAGCCCAGATAAAAAGGGTGTTTGCCGCCGCACACACGTCTCTCCTCTCCCCATCAACCTCCAAGAGCTAATGACTACTGAGGGCTCTGGGGTGTTTGGGATGTCAACAGTGTTATTAAGCTGCACTCCAAACTCCAGTGAGGGGAACATCACTCTTTTTGGGGGTGAGGGAACAAAACACCCTCTGGCATCAGAAGACCGGCAAAGAGGGTTGCATTTGACATCTCCACCCCTTCAGTCACGGGCTGGGGCTGAGGGGGAAGCCAAGCTCCCATTTTGTTTGCTCTGCGCAGCCTGTCTTTCGGAAACTAGGCAGGCGCTAATTAGATAGCCACTCTCAAAGATGCTATCACTAGCTGGAAGCCATCCAAATTGCTCTCTTTGTTCCAAGCCTTTGGAAGATGTCCCCCCTCCTCAGCTCTTGTCCCAGCCCATCCTCACATGCCAAACCTCAAGGACCACAAATACAGCTAATTATGTCAGCACAGCCTGGTGCTGGTGTTCCGGATAGCATCTTTCATTAGCATTGACCTTCTGGCTGCCTGGACCTGTAGGAGCTGGGGGGCGGGGTGGGGTGGGTGGGTGTTGGTTACCCTGGTGACATGGTAATGCAAAGGAGCAGGAGGCAGAGGGCATCAGGGACATCTTTAACTCAACCCAAGCTGAATGTCCTTTTTCTTTCAGACCTCCTGTGCTCCTACAAGACAGCAGGCCACTATCATGCCTCTGAGGGAGGCAGACAAATCGTCCCTCAGGTACCTTCATAGGTGCTCTCTCTCTTTTTAGTATATATTAAATATATGTATTTGATATATATATATATAATTTTTAAAGATTTGTTTATTTTATGTATACCAGAAGAGGGCTTTAGATCCCATTATAGAAGGTTGTGAGCCACCCACCAAGTGGTTGCTGGGTATCGAATTCATGACCTCTGGAAGAGCAGCCAGTGTTCTTAACTTCTGAGCCATCTCTCCAACCCCCAACCCCCCTCAGCCCCCCACAGATGGTCTCTGGAGTGAATCTTGTAAAGGTGCATGTGTGTTGGTTCACAGGTACTTGTGTGCTCATGCATCTGGAGGCCAAAGGTCATATTCTTAGCCTCTGACTGGTCAATTCAAGGCAGGTGTCCTATCACTGACTCATGTCCCCTGCTCCTTACTGGTGGATTCCAGGTCAGTACTCTACCACTGAATTAAACCCTGAACCCCCTCACTAGGAGAGTCTAGACAGGCACCCTACAACTAAACTATGTCCCCACCCCTCACTGGTGAATTGTAGGCTAGGTCTACCTCTGGGCCACACACCTCACTATACGATTCTAGGCAGGCGCTCTACCCAGCCTCTCACTAGTAGAAGCTAGGTAGGCATTCTACCGTTAAGTCATCCGTGATAGGAGGGTGAACAGGAGCCACCCACCACTTCCTGTCTTCACCTTTCAAAGTGGTTTCTCTTACTGTCACCAAGGGTCACCTAGGCCACCTGGAGAGACCAGTTGCTCATCCTCCTTTCCTTAACAGCAGTTTTGAAAGCTGTCTCTGCCAGCACATACTGTCCTGTTGCTTACCGTCCTGTCAGAGTGTGTGGGAGTGTTCCCCAGGCTGCCCGCCCATAGAACCAGCCGTCTCTTCAGAAACATAAGATCAGATTTCATTTACATGAATAATAATGCGGACCCCATTGAGAACAGGGGTTGGGATTCAGACCAAGACTCCCGGAAACTGACAAGCTGTGGAAGCCATGGTAACCTCCGTCACTCCAGAGGGCTGACTGACTCTGACAGACAAGAGAGGAAGATTTTCGTTTCTTCTGTTGCCCAGAATATTTGGCTAGCAGCCCAGCTGCCTCTGCTGTGTAGAAGTCACTTTGAGTATGGTTCCCTCTCTTTGTTTGCGAGAGTCACTTAATAAAAGAAGGAAGAGTCAACATTCTGCTGGCCCAGATCCGAGTGCCTCCCTTGATTGGATCAGGGATGTGTTCTTTGTCAGAATCCCTGTGAAGTGAATCCTGTGCTAGGTGCCAAGGGCAACCTGAACTTGCCGGTTTGGATGAACCATGTGGTAGCTGCCGAGGGCAGATGGTGGTTCAGTCCTGCGCATGCGCAGAAGCATCTGTGGCTTTGGGGCCAATGAGGCCCAGCATTTCTGTCCGTTCCAACAGCTATTGTGCACTGTGTTCCAACAAACTGGGCAGGCCCTGTGTTGGCTTTCTCGTGTGTGCTGTCTTTTCCAGGGAAGACATGACACAAACATCTGTTCACCAGATGGGGAAACCCAGGAGAGATCACAAACAACAATCCATCTCTGTCGAACTTGGTGAATGAATGAGTTTGTTGGGGTTCCTGACAGGGGTATGGATGAGGGGTTACTTCCAGAGCAAGGAGGACTCAAAGAGAGCTGCATCACCCTGGCCTTGGTGCCGTGTCACGGAAGCTGTGAGCCTGGTGCACTCCGTCTTGGAGTTGGAGAGTCTCTGCTGCTCCTATAACCTTAGGGAGGGTTTTGTGGGTCCTGTAAGCTTAAGTTCCCAGACTTAGAAAGATTTGTTGACTTTCTGAGTATCCTCTTTCTGGGAGGGAATGTTTAAATTTAGAGAAAATTGCTAACACATGGTATTTGCAGTACTTGAATTTCTCTGTTTCTGTCTATCTTTGTCTTTGTCTGTCTCTGTCTATTTCCTGAGCCTATGCTGTCCTGGTTATTCTCTGGGTTCAGGATTGGGAGGATCAAATCCCCTGGAGTAGATGAGCCCACAGGGAGCAAGCCCACAGGGGATGAGCGTACCGGATGAGGTGGGCTGACAGAGCCCTTGTTATAGGATCCACCTCCTTCTTTAGCCTTCTTCCTGCTTTCTGTTTTAGTGACCAGGGAATCCATGCTATTTTACTTCAGGGTGCTTGTCCGAAGGGAAAGTCAAATCGTGTGTCTTGGGGAAGAGGTTGAGCAGACAGACAAAGGCTGCTCAGACAAGCCCTGTGGCATTCAGGAGCATGGGCGTGGCTAGAGCCACAGGTGTATCTGGTTGCAGGGACCTTCCTGCAGGCCACACAGGGGCCTGGGCTGCTCCTGGGAGGTGGAGAATGGGGCAGGTCCCAGTTGTGCACCCAGAGTATTCAAATTCAGAGAAAATGCTAACATGTGGTATTTGCAGTACTTGAGTTTCTTGGGCAATGTGTCCTCACTGAGAAGCCTCATGCCCACCCATCGTCGAGGAGCAGGGGGAGATGTGGTGTGTCTTGGAAAGGCTCTTGTTTGAGTACTTGCCCAAGCCTCTTTTAAAAGTTCCAAAGCAAAGCTAAATTCTTGGGCTCCACAGTGGCCTGTGGTGTGGAGCTCAGCCTCAAATGTTCTCTATCAAGCCTAAAGCTCTGAAGTGAACAGAAATTACCCGGTTTGCATGCTGGCTCAGTGTGTGCTGACCCAGTGTGTGCTGTCCCAGTGTGTGCTGGCTTCACTGTGAGGTAGTCCTGTGTGTGCTGACTCACTGTATGCTGACTCAGCATACGCTGGTCCAGTATGGCTAACCCATTGTATGCTGAATTCGTGTTGTCTCAGTGTGTGTTGTCTCAGTGTGTGTTGTCTCAGTGTGTGCTGACTCAGTGTGTGTTGATTCAGTGTGTGCTAGCCCAGTGGGTGCTGACTCAGTGTATGCTGAGTGTGTGTTGTCTCAGTGTATGCTGACTCAGTGTGTGCTGGCCTCTATGTGCTGACTCAGTATGTGCTGACTGAGTGTGTGTTGGCTCAATGTATGCCGACTCAGTATGTGCTGACTCAGTATGTGCTGACTGAGTGTGTGTTGGCTCAATGTATGCCGACTCAGTATGTGCTGACTCAGTATGTGCTGACTGAGTGTGTGTTGGCTCAATGTATGCCGACTCAGTATGTGCTGACTCAGTATGTGCTGACTCAGTGTGTGCTGGCCTCTATGTGCTATTCCAATGTGTGCTGACTGGGTGTGTGTTGACTCAGTGTGTGCTGGCTCACTATTTGTCAGAAGCACTGTTTGTCCTCTTCCATTAGCGCAAGTAGGACCGGGATGTCTCATAGTAGGTCTGGATTCTGCTCCTGGCAGTCACCACAGACAGGGGACCTTCACCCTCGACACCCTAAGCAACAGAAGACGGTATTGGAAGGAATAGCTTCTAGCCATGAGAATGAAAGGGTTAATCTTGATCGTCCACTTGACTAGGTTGAGGACACTGCAGAGACAACCAACCCTCTTGGGTGTGTCTGGGAGGGAATTTCCCAATTAGGGTACACACCAAGTGTTCTGATCCAACACTGCAAGATTCAACATGTCCATTATAGTGATGGCGATGGAGGTGGGGATGGTGGTGGTGGTGGTGGTGGTGGTGATGGTGGTGGTGATGGTGGGGATGGTGATGATGATGGTGGGGATGGTAATGGTAGAGGTGGGGATGGTGATGGTGGTGGTGATGGTGATGGTGGGGATGGTGATGATGATGGTGGGGATGGTGATGGAAGAGGTGGTGGTGATGGTGATGGTGGGGATGGTGATGATGATGGTGGGGATGGTGATGATGATGGTGGGGATGGTGATGGAAGAGGTGGGGATGATGGTGGTGGTGATGGTGGTGGTGGTGGTGATGGTGGTGTTGGTGGTGGTGGGGGTGGTGGAGGAGATGGTGATGGTGGTGGTGGTGATGATGGTGATGATGGTGGTGGTGGTGATGATGGTGGGGATGGTGATGGTAGAGGTGGAGATGATGATGGTGGTGGTGATGGTGGTGGTAGTGATGGTGGTGGTAGTGGTGATGGTGATGATGGTGGTGGTAGTGATGGTGGTGGTGGGGATGGTGATAGTAGAGGTGGGGATGGTGATGGTGGTGGTGATAGTAGAAGTGGGGATGGTGATGGTGGGGATGGTGATGGTGGGGATGGTGTTGGTAGAGGTGGGGTCGGTGATGGCGGTGATGCTTTTGTTTTGGGGATTCTAGGGTCTCATGCATTATAGGCTACTGCTCTGCACTGACCTAGAGTCTCGGCCCTCTTCCTAGTCCATACAGGATATCAATCTGCTTCCCACACTGGTCTTGAACTTGCTCTGTAGTCCAGAGAGGCCTGGAACTTGTGCTTCTCTTTCCTTAATCTCCTGGGATGTTTGGAATCAGACGTCTCAGCCATGCCTGTTGTAAAGAGCAAAGTTTATGGTCATTTGATACAGTAAGAATAGGGAATGAAGACACAGCCTTAACTGCTGAGCCATCTCTCCCACCCCGAAACTCTTTATCTTGCACTGTATAATATTCTCTGTTTCTCTGTCTCTCTGTCTGTCTGGGTCTCTGTCTCTCTGTCTCTGTCTCTGTCTCTGTGTGTGCGCACATGCATGTGTGCTCCTGCCTATGTAGACACACATGGAGGGGTGAGGTCAATGTGGAGTGTCCTCAGTCGCTTCTTTTCCCACTTTTTTGAGCCACAACCTCTCACCGAGCCTGGAGCTTTCCCCTTGGGCTAGCTTGGTGGTGATCGAGCTCCTGAGGTCCCTCGTCTCCTCCTCCCCAGCGCTGCAGGTACAGACCTATGCCCCCTGGCCGGCTTCTAGGTAGATCCTGAGCTTGAAGCTCAGGTCATCACACAAGTGCTTCGTCCGCTGAGCCATCTCCCAGCCCTCACCCACTGGTCCTTGTGTATTCACAGAGTCACTCAACCATTGCCACTATTTAATTCTAGAACCTTCTTCCTGGCCCCCATGAGCCGTCACTCCTCATTCTCCTTAATGTCCCAGCCCCTGGCAACTACTAATCTGCTCTCTGTTTCTGTGGATTCTGAACAGCCTGTGTACATGGAATCACAACCTCCCGTCCTCAGTGCGTACCTCTCTCTGTTTAGTGCATTACTTTCAAGGCTTACACACTATGTGGTTTAGACCGGGCTTACTTGTTTTGATGGCCACACCACGTTGTCCGTGCCTTTACCAGTTGATGGGCATCTGCGTGATCATCACTGTTTGAATCTCATGAGCAATGCTGCCTGGAACATTTTTGCACGAGTTCTGTGTGAGCGAGGTTTGGTTCTCTTGGACACGTCCTCAGCTCTGCCTGTTTCTAAATTGGTAAGTCCCCTCGCGAGTGTCGTGGCTGTCAGAAGAGCGTGTGCACTCACCTCTACAGTGGCTCCATCTTACCTGCCTACTAGCACTCTGTTTATTTCATGTGTGTATGGGTGCTTTGTCTGCATGTACGCAAGCGTACCATGCATGTGTGCAATGTTCCAGGAGGTCATAAGAAGGTGTTGGATGCCTTGGGGCCAGAGTCATAGACAGTTGTGAGCCACCTGACCCGGGTTCTCCGCAAGGGCAGCCTGTGCTCTTTTTTTTTTTCCCTTCGGAGCTGGGGACTGAACCCAGGGCCTTGCGCTTGCTAGGCAAGCGCTCTACCACTGAGCCAAATCCCCAACCCGCAGCCAGTGCTCTTAACCACAGAGCCACTTGTCCCTTCACAGTAGCATGTTTTGGGTTTTCCACATTCTTGCCGTTATTCCTTTCCACATGATAGCTGTCCTCCTGAGTGGGGCATGGTGGCTCCTGGTCATAACTGCATTTCCCTAGTAACTAATGATGCTAAGCATGTCCTCCTGAGCTCATTGGCCATTTGGGTGTCTGCCTAGTCAAACTATTTGCCTATTATAAATTGGGTTGCTATTATCACTGTATTACTTTTGGGTCATAAAGGATCTTGATATATTTTGGGCATTAGACCTTTTTATCCTTTTGGGAAATGTTATATGGTGTGGGGTGGTGTGTGTGCATGTGTGTGTGTGTGTGTGTGTGTGTGTGTGTGTGTAGACAGCGGTTAAGAGAGGTAGAGACAGAAACAGAGAGAGACTGAGAGAATTAGTGAAAAATGACTGAGATAGAGTGAGGAAGAGAGAGAGAAGGAGGGCACACACCCACACACTCACATAGACACACACAGCCTCTTATAGACTCATACATTTCCATATACTCACACACTGACACACACCCAAGCACACCTACACATATTCCCACATTCTCACACCTAAGCACACCTACACATACACCCATACACTCACACACATTGGCATACTCACACACAAGCACACCTACATATACTCCCACACACTCCCACACACTGGCACATTCACACACAAGCACACCTACACATACTCCTACACACTCACACACACTGACTCACATTCACACACCACACACACACACACACACACACAGACTCAAACCTACATACTTTCACACCCACTGACACATGTGCTCTATCATGCGTACACATTCACACGCATACATATTTACACACTCACATTCACGCACTCACACACATTTGCAGCCTCAGTCACTCCCTCTCCCACTCATATATACATATTACACACTCAAAAACACACACTCGGGCACGTACACTCAGACACACACGAACTCAAAAACACACACATTTCAGCACACTTATACAAGCATGTTCACACACGCTCACACATAATCTTGCTCTCACTCACACAAACACACACATAGCAACACAGCACCCATATACCGGCATGCCCACATACACACCCTTCCACACACACAAATGCATACAATTGCCCGCTGAATGCCCTAGGTCTTTGCCTTCTCACTTTGATTTTGAGGCATGGTCTCTCTCATTTCATCTCCCCTCTAGTCTAGGAGTTTCCAGGTAAATGTCTTATCCCCATCTCCCGTCTCCCCATAGGAGTCCTGGAAGGCAGGTGTATTCTCATCTTTGCATATGACCTAGGGACAAAAGGCTCGCCTGGCAGGAGCCTTTACTCATGAAACCAATCCCACCCCAATGATCATTTCTTTACCTTTGTGAATATAGCCATCTTGGAGTCATCTGGGGTTAGTTCCAGAACACCCTTCTAGCTCCCCATGATGGATTTTCCTCTGCAGCCCACGTGTTCCTCCTCTCTGTCTCTCTGTCTCTCTGTCTGGCTCTGTCTCCCTCCCTCCTTCCCTCCCCCCCCCTTCTTAAAAGAGTATTGAGGCCTTAATACCCTCTTTGAATTTCTATTTTTTGGGAATTTCTGGGCAGGCAAAGATCAGCAAACACGATGCCCCTGTTGTACATCTTTGTTTTCTGAGACAGGCTCTGACCTTGACCTTACTAGGTAACTGGAGGATAACCTTGAACCTCTTCTGCTCCTGCCTCTGTCTCCCAGGTGCTGGGACCACAGGTTTGTACCCCCACTCCTGGTTCATAATTCAGGCCGTATGCATGCCAGGCATGAGCTGTACCAATCGAAATGCATCTCTAGCCATTCATCTAACCTAAAATTAGTTTATTTTGCAGGCTCCATACACTGAGCCTAAGAGCCTAAGAGACTAGAAGAAAAACCTTTCTTCCTTAGTAGAATAAAAATGTATTTATCTAATTTGAAAACACACACATACACACACACATACACACACGCGCGCGCGCACACACACACACACACACACACACACACACGCACGCAGTGCCCTCAGATGTCAGAAGAGGGTGCCAGATCCACCTCAGTCGGAGTTACAGGCTGTTGTCAGCAGTCCATCATGGGTGCTGGGAACCGAACTCAGGTCCTCTACTGGAGCACCAACTGCTAGCATTTTGTCTAAGCTCCGCCCATTTCCGGGCAATAGCCAGGCGTGCCTGACTCACTGTAAAAAGGTCACTTGCTCCCTCCTCACTCTCTTGCTCTTGCCTTCCTGCTCCTGCTCTGTCCTCTCAGCCCTTGCCCCCCTCTCCACATGTTCACAGCCAGCCTCTACTTCCCTACTTAAACCTCTCCCTCTCCCTCTCCCTCTCCCTCTCCCTCTCCCTCTCCCTCTCCCTTCCTCTCTCCCTTCTTCCCTCCCTCTCCTTCTCCTTCCCTCCTCCCCTCCCTCCCCCCTCCCTCCCTCTCTCTCTCCCTCCCCCCCCACCTTTCTCCGCCCCTACTATCCTCTTTTTTTTTTCTTCTTTTTTTCGGAGCTGGGGACCGAACCCAGGGCCTTGCGCTTGCTAGGCAAGTGCTCTACCGCTGAGCTAAATCCCCAACCCCCCCCACTACCCTCTTGACTCCCCTCTCCGTGTTCTGAATAAACTCTATTGTATTCTATACTGTCATGTGGATGGTCCCTCAGCGTGGGCCCACGGAGGCACCCCCTTCCGCCATATCTGACTACACCACCATAGAACATATCCCCCCTCTTTATCTTTTTATAAACACATCAGCAGGTGTTCTCGATGGCTGAGCCATCTTCTCAGGCCCAAGATGAGCAGCTTTCCTAACTGACAATGAAACCTGGGCCATGGCAGGGAGAGTACCAAATCCCGACTGTTAGACCGTCTTAGAATGCCCATCTAACTTTTAAGAACTTTAAAGCCACAAAGCCCATGTCATCAGCTCGTGAGACATTTAAAGTGCGGAGGATTTGACTGGCATTGTCCATATTGTGAGTAGAGCCCAGATCAATGACAGATAGATGCTGGTCTCATTTCAGGAGCACAGTGGCTGCCTGTGCCATGCCTGGCTGTCCCCATCAGCAGCTGAGCTTGGAGTCTGTCCTCTCATTTGACCCAATTTGAGGCAAGGCCTGGGTCAATCCAGCCCCTGTTTATGGATATAAACTTACCCATTACCTCCTTCCAATGACCCTGTGAGACAGGATCACCCCCATTTGATAGATACTGAATTCAGACCCGGGTGAGAATGAACGAGAAGTTGGACCATGGGGGACTGCTTTCAGTAAATGGCTATGTGTACACATTCTGGAACCATCACACAGCGTTACAGAGCCCTGATCGCCTGATCTGTCCCAGAGGCAGAAACGGAGCTTATCCGGTGAGCTCATTCACCGTGTGCAAATGCTCCTAATTGCTTAAAAACAGTGTGCTGTCTTAAGTAGGTTAAACAGTCCCTTCTGCAATCTTGTTTGTACTATTAATTTGAGTAACAAACTCTTAATGAAGGCAGGCGGGCGCCAACCCAGCCAGGCTGAGAGGAGGATTACAAGATCTTGTTTGCCGGGGTTGGGTCTGGGGGCATTGGTTGGCATGTGCTTCCCAGCTGTGCTACCAAGAGCCCTTGGGATAAAGGGCCTCAGAACACTGCAGTCACCGGAATTATGAAACGAAGGGCTAAAACCAAAGCATCGTCTCGTCCTATAACCAAAGAAACGTGAAAATGCTGCCAGTACAATCGTGCCAACATCAAGTCCTGCCGGGCCCCTTCAGCAAACAGATAAGACTCCATTTTAATTAGTACACTAATGGTCTCCATCAAACGAATGTGGAAGAGAGCTCAAACATAGTTTATTTCGTTAAGTGGGCTCCACGGTGCTCCCTGTGGCCTAACATCAGTGCTCCACTGCCACGCAGCCCGAGAGCCCCCATCAGACTTGTGTGGCTCCCTGTGACACAAGGAGCCCGATCCAGACCTGACTTCTAGAAACCCTTTGGAGGAATCAAAGGTGAGAGCTGCCAAACTCAGCCAAGTCCAGACTGTAAGCAATCCGAGATTACTGTGGGAGAGGAGGTATGGGAGGAGTCGAGGGCAGAGGTAGGCCGGGCAGCAGAACCAAGCCGGTAGGCATGTGTCCACCATAAAGACCAACCTCTAGCTTCCTGTTAGTCTCATGGGGTGTAGACCACTGCCTCTTCACAGACTTCATTACACTGGCTGTGAGGGTTGATAGTGTTGTCCGCTTAAGATTTAGAAGCGGGGTTGGGGATTTAGCTCAGTGGTAGAGCGCTTGCCTAGGAAGCGCAAGGCCCTGGGTTCGGTCCCCAGCTTCCAAAAAAAAAAAAAAAGAAGAAGATTTAGAAGCGCCCAGGAGATGTATCTCTGGGCATGTCCATGAGGGTCTTTCTAGACTGGATTAACTTAGAGAGGATTGAATCTGAATGTGGACAGCACCCTTCCTCAGGCTGTGGGGTCCCGAACTGAGTAGAGAGGAGAAATGGGGTGGAGCCTCAGCACCCACCCCTGCTTCCTGACTGCAGACGCAATGTGACCAACCTCCTCCTGTTTCTGCTGCTAAGCCATCATGGACGGCACCATCAAGAACACCCCCGCATTGCCTGTAGGCAAGTCTATGGGGCATTTTCTGGAAGAACAATTGGGGTGGCAGGGCCCAGGTCGCTGTGGACAATGCTTTTGACCAATATAAAGATGTTTGCTGAACGGGAGCCTGGAGAGCAAGCCAGTAAGCAATGCTCCTCTGTGGCTCCTACGTCAGTTCCTGCCTTGAGTTCCTGCCCCGACTTCCCTTGATGGACTGTGACTCAGGAAGTAGAAGCCGAGAACCCCCTTCCCTCTCCAGGTTGTTCTGGATTGTAGTGTTTGTTACAGCAACAAAAAGCAAACCCAGGCCCTTCCTTAAGTTGCTTTTTGCCAGGTGCTTAGTCACTGCAACGAGAAAAACAAGTAATACACCCGTCACTGGCACCATCAACCCCATCCTTTGCCAGGTGACCCGAGGGACACACTTAAAACTGAAATTGGGTGATGCCACCCTGTGCTTTAGAAACCATTAGTGTCAGATGTCATTCTCCGCAGGCAGGACCCAAAGCTCCTTGGAAGAAAGCAGAGCCCTGTGTCTATCGCATTTACGGTACTAGGAGCATGGCGACAAGGTGTCTGTGTCAAGGGGGCTGCTAATCTTTACATGTGTGTTGTCCCCCAGGGCTTGTGTCCTGGATGCTAGGTCACCAGGGTGGTGGTGTGAAAGGAACCAAGACCTTTAAGAGGTAGAATGTAGTGGAAGATGGTTAGGTTACTGCCTGCCTTAGGGAGGAAGTTAGTTCTGGAGAGGCTGGGCCCTGCCCCAGCTCCCCATGTGATCACGTCTACACACTCCTTCCTACCTTTGATATCACCTACAATGATTCCACATACTGTTCTTGCTGAGGATCCAAGTTCAATTCCCGGCACCCTCATTGGTATAACTCCAGCTCTCCGATGCATTCTTCTGGTCTCCTTGGGCACTGCACCCTTACCTCAAGACAACAGGTGTCTATGCGAATGCATAGTTAAGAGTAAAAGTTAATTAAATCCTGAAAGAGAGTGCACGCCTGTAAATCCAGCATGGTGGGGAAGGTGGGAGCGTGGCCACAAGTTTGCAGCCAGCCAGAGCTACATAGTAACATCCTGTCTCAAAGAAACACAAAGCCAAATGAAGGACTAAATGTAATGGCTGAATTCTCTGAAGCCTTCTAGGCAGGCTACAAATAAAACCCAGACTTCCTACTCTGGCTGACAGAGACCTGACCCCATCTAGCTAAGCACCCTGGCTTTTCTCTAAGGATCCCCTTTCCTGCTACTTCATGCCTTATGAGTCCTCATGTACCAGCTTCAGTGCCAGTGTTAGGAGAAGACATCTTAAGAGCAATCACATATCTCAGTCGTGAATGTCATCCCCTGTCTTTCCTGTGCCACCGTCTGTGCCAGAATGCCATGATGTTATCCCTCAGTGTCTGGGTAGCCTGTGCCTGCTCACCCACCCCCACCTTTGAGGAAGAGAGGCCATATACCCTCATATTAATCACTGACCAACCTGCCACCCTGTCCTTGAATCTCTCTGGTCCCTGAAATGAAGGACTTTTTCTGGTGTCCACTGTGCATCACCAGCTGATTACTCTTCTCATCATCCATTCTGGTCAGTCATGCTTCCTCTGTATGTGCATGTGTGCATGGTCATATGTGTGTATATACATCTGGACATGTGTGTAGAAGGCAGAAGACAGCATCTTATTTCATTCCTCAAATGCACATAGCAAGTTCTCAGCTGCCTGGAGTTTACTTAGTAGGCCAGCAAGCCCGAATTATCCTGCTGTCTCTGCCTCCCCAACAGCAGAATTACAAGTGCCCTCCGCCTTAGTCGGATCCGGGGAATTGAACTCGTGTCCTTACGATAGAAAGGCAAGCACTTGGGGTTGGGGATTTAGCTCAGTGGTAGAGCGCTTGCCTAGGAAGTGCAAGGCCCTGGGTTCAGTCCCCAGCTCCGAGGGAAAAAAAAGAACAAAACAAAAAAAAAAAGGCAAGCACTTGTCAACTGAGCCACCTCCCCAGCCCTAACCATTCACCTCAAATACAGACAGTCCTTGGCCCCGGTATTCCACAACTGGGAAGAGATTGCTACCATTTAATCACAGCTGCCGAGTTCTGCATCCCTGGGAAGATTCGCACTTGCACAGTGAGGACCCACAATGAACACAGTCATTAGCATGCTGTGTGTTATTCTGCTGTTTTCAAACTATATTTTGTTAAAATGCCAAAAGTAACTCACTGAGCCAGGAGCCTGAAAAACAAGCAGGGAGCCGAGGATGCTCCCTTGTCTTGCCCATGGGAATGAGAAGGGATGTGGTGTCTGTGAGAGGAAGTCATTCATCAGATTCTCCTGCCCCAAAGCATCCCGCTGAGTTGGCTGCTGTGTGGTCTGTGGAACCTTCTAGAATGAATGAAAAAACCAGCCTATCTTTGTGCTTAAGGCGTGTTTCCAATTATCTGTGCTGACAGAGCAGGGAGTACCTTCTTCCTTGGAAGGATGTTTTCCAAAGGGAATGTCAGTGTATACTCTGGTGGGCTCCAGGGAGAGGGGCTGGCGCTGCCACGGGCACAAAGGTTCCCTCTGTGCTGAGAAGAACTATGCCGTCCAACTCTCTGTTTACAAATGGCCCACATGGTAAAAATGTTATACTATGTATATTTTACCACAATCAAAAGAGACCCAGGGATACACTTTTAAAACTCAAGCCACAAAAATAGTCATAATATTCTGATAGGAGAAAAAAATATCAGCATCAATTGTGGGGAGCGAGGGAGTACATTTTTTATATTTAAAATCACAAAATAAAGAAATCAAGCCGGAACGGGCTGTTTCTAGGAGAAATGGTTTCCACTCTCTTTGGAGGCTGTATTTTTCCAATTATATATCCTGCAGTAAATGTTTATATATCTTTGGTAATCAGAAGAACACGTAGGGAGACACAGGCTGTGATGAGCTTCCTGCTGGTGGACTGTGTATTTTAAAGTTGTCCTAATGGCAAATGTCGTACTCTGTTGTATTTTACCACACACACAAAGAAAACCCTGTCTTTTTCATTTATTTATTTATTTAGTGAGTGTACGTGAATGAGTGTGTGTGAGTGAATGTGTGTGAATGAGTGTGAAAGGGTGTGTGCTAATAAGTGTGTGTGAATCAATGAATGTGGGTGAATAAGTGGGTGTGAATAGGTGTGTGTATGAATATGTGTGAATAAGTGTGTGAATGAGTGTGTCTCTGTGTGTGAATAGGTGCTCGTGTGAATGAATGTGTGTGAATGACTGTGGGTGTGAATAAGTGTGTCTATGAATGAATGTTTGTGAATAAGTGAATGTGTGTGAATAAGTGAGTTGTGTGAATAAGTGCATGAATGAGTGTGAATGAGTATGTGAATAAGTGTGTGTGTGTGTGTGTGTGTGTGAATTAGGGGGGCATGTTCATATTCACTGAAGTTACAGATGCTCCCCACCACACTCAGTTTTATGTGAGAGTTGAGGATCTAAACTCAGGTCCTCACAGTTACTCAGCAGGCACTTAACTGACTAAGCCAGTTTCCCAGACCCCAGCTCCCCAGACCCCAAACCCCAGATTCCCACTTTCCCAGCTCCCCAGACCTCCAGATCTCCAGTTCCCCAATTCCCCAGCTTCCCAGGTCCGCAGAGCCCCAGCGTTCCAGATCCCCACTCTGTCTTTTAAAGGGGGTGGGGCTACTAATTCAAGAGACGCGTTCTGCTTGGATTCTCCCTGAGGCTAATTTGCCCCAGCAATTCCCCCCCCCACACACACTCACACACCAACCCCCCGCTGGGTCTGGGAATGGGAGGGGGCTGAGTAAGTGGAAGCCAGAGATCGAAAAAAAATCAGAACCATTTAGAGCTTTTGAATCCAATCCAGGCAGGAAAACCTTCTCTCCAGGAGGGTCGGGCTTGATTTGGCCCCCTAGGATTTGATTTAGTTACAGAAGGTCCTTGTTTTGTTTTGTTTTTGCAAGAATTCACTCCATTTATTGAGATTCAAATTGAGGCCAGGTTAAAGCCGACCCTCCTCTGATCTAGCGGGTAGACCGCTGCGCGCGATCGAATCAAGGTGATTGTGGGAATAAATAGCAATCTGCAGACGGGTAAACTGTGCTCCTGAACTGAGCAAGGCCGCATCCCTTTGACACTCATTACAAATAAAGACACATCACACGTGGGTGGCGTTCGCCACCTTCTAAAGTGCTTTCACAGTTTTGTTTATTGTGTATGAAGTTTCTCAATCGAGGTAGGTAACTCCAGAGGCCCTCCCTTCCTCCCCGCCCTCCGCCAAGAGCTGCTGGGGCCGGAAGTGTGAGAAGGCGGGACTATGGCAGCACCGCCCATGTGGGTGGGGCTAGGCGGGGCGGGGCGGGGCGAGGCGGGGTGGGACAAGGGCGAGACGGTGGTGGTAGAGGTGATGGTGCTGTTCCAAAGTCAGGCGGGTAGAGAAAGAAGACACAGGTTGGTCTTAAGTGACTGTTAAAGGGAGCTGGGCAAGCTGCCTTAGAGCCCTCTCCCCCAAGGCCAAGGTGAGAAACTGACACACCTGACCTGTAGTTGCCTGGAACTTCTTGGAGGCGCTGAAGTCTGGGCAGTGCCAAGGCTGCCCTTGGCGGGAAGAGCAGCTTTCAGTATCCTGGAGGATTTTGGCAGGCAGTTGGGCCTCCCTGCTTCCTTGACCTTGTGTAACAATAGGGTGTTTTGCAGCGGGGTGGGGTGGTGGTGGTGGTAGTGACACAGTACCCCTCATTGACAGGAAAGCAACCTTGTAGCCAGGGAAGCAGGTTGTATGCTGCACTGGGAGACATTTCAGGCCTCAGAGCTAAGTTCCATGAAAGGCCAACGTGACACTGAGAATACAGTCAAACATTTTCAGTCATTTTCTGTGGTCACCTTGGGAACTAGCCACTCTGCAGACAGTAGCCCTGCTGTGGGTGCTGGGGTGCTATGCTCAACAAGAGAGGTCACATTTTAAGGCCTCGAAGGGTGACATGATGGCACCCCCTGTTGCAGCTGATCCTTCTCTGCTGATGCTGTGGAATATCCCCAGCCCTACGTCTAATCATTGCTTCACACTATGCAACCTTGAGCAGGGGGCTTCAGTTTTCTGTGTTGGGTTTCCTAAGCTGTAGAACACTACAGTGTCTGGTCTACAGAGTTGTTTTGAGAAGTAAATAAGGAGATAGAGCACAGTTGTGGTGGCCAAGGTGCTCGAGGTCCGGAGTTTGATCCCCAACACTGGAAAAAGAAGAAAAGTATATGAATTATCTCAGATAAAGTGCCTAAGGGGCATTAATGGCTGCTGTTTAAGGAGCAATTTGTGTGTGTGTGTGTGTGTGTGTGTGTGAGAGAGAGAGAGAGAGAGAGAGAGAGAGACTGTGTATGACTGTGTGACTACGTGTAACTGTGATTGTATGTGTATGACTGTGTATATATTACTGTGTGTAAGTGTATGTGTGTAACTGTGACTGTGTATGCGTATGACTGTGTGTGTGTTTGTGTAACTGACTGTATGTGGATGACTGTGTGAGTGTGTGTATGTGAAGTAGGTGTATGTGTGACTGTGTGTATGTATGTGAGTGTGTGGGTGAGAGAGATTGTGTGTGACTTTATGGGACTGTGTGACTGTGTATATGACTGTGTTACTGTGTATATGTATGACTGTGTGTATATGATTGTGTGAGTGGGTGTGACTGTGTGTTTGAGTGTGTGAGGCTGTGTGTGTATGTGTAACTGTGTGGGCGACTGTGTGTGTGGCTGTGTGTGTGACTGTGTGTGTGTGTATGACTGTGTGTGACTATGTGTGTGTATGACTATGTGTGACTGTGTATATGTGTATGGGACTATGTATATGTGTGTGACTGTGTGTAACTATGTGTATGACTGTGTGTGACTGTATGTGTGTGACTATGTGTGACTGTGTGTATGTGAGAGTATGTGTATGACTCTATGTATGTGTGTGTATGTGTGTGTGTGACTGTGTGTGTGTGTGTGTGTGTGTGTATGCGTGTGTGTGTGTTGAATGACAGAGATAATTTGACTAATTCCTCAGGCACTGGGAGCCTCTCTGAATGGCCAGCAAAACTTCGCATCTCTATCTCCTCAGTGTTGGGGTTCCTTGGGCATGACATCACTCCTGGCTTTTACACATGGGTTCTAGGGATCTGAACTTACGTCCTCATGTTTGCATAGCAGACATTTTGCCTTCTGAGTCACCTCCCCTGTACTGTGCTCTAGATCTTTCTAAGCCCCTCCTCTGACTTGGGTCAGAGCCTCACCCTGGGCCCTGGAGAAGGCCCTGCCCTTCTGGAATGACAGAGAGATGGGCAGACCCTCAGGTGGGAACCCAAGCCCTAGTTCTGGATAGACCAGAGCCCAGTCACAGGGCTGAATGATAAAGGACCTAAGACTTGACACCAGACAGACCAAGGTGGCATCCTAGTTCCTCTCCCTGGTAGATGTGTGGCTCTGGGAAGGGAAGTTGCTTTACTCTCTTGAAATCTAGGTTTCTTACCATAGTAGTGGCCTTAGCTCAGACGTCATAGGCCTGTTGTGTATTGCCAGCCCATGCCCATGTCGGTGGCTTAGAACCATGGCCACTTGCTTCTCCTCTTTGCCTGTGGATGGGCAGCTTATGCTGGGTTCAGCCTGTGGTTCTTCTGCTGGGTTCAGTTCCAGCATCTGTGGTCAGGGCATGCGGGACATCTCACTCCCTGGTTAGGTCATTGGCAGCTGCTGACGTGAGTAATCGTGCCATGTGCCTGTTCGGTGGCTAGCCTGGCTTTTTCCCCACAGTGGTAGTCTGGGGGCCTCTCTGAGCAAACTCTATTCCCAAAAGTAATTGCTGGGGCTGGTGAGATGCTGAGCAAAGTGCTTGCAGCAGAAACATGAGAACTTCGCTCAGATGCCTAGCGTCCACATTTAAAAAGGAGGTGTGTGACATAGCATAGCACCCATGATCCCGGTGTGGGGAGGCAGAAGCAGGCAGATCCCTGAATGGCACTGGCCAAGCAACCTAGCTGAACGGATGAGCAAAAGGTTCAAAAATATAAAGTGGAGACTGAGTGAGGAAGGCCTGACCTCTGACCTCTACATGTGTGAACACACATGCATGTATGCAACTCACATGAACACAGGCACAGATTCATATGAACACATACATAAAAATACAGACAGACACAGAGGTACACACACAATTGACTACATATGTGAACACATATGTGAGTATGCAACTTACATGAACATATGCAACTCACGTGAACACAGGCACAGATTTATATGAACACATACATAAAAACACACAGAGAGACATACACACAGAAACACACACAGACATACACAATTGACTACCTATGTGAACACATATGTGCATATACAACTCATGAACACAGGCACAGATTCATTTGAGCACATACATAAAAACACAGACACATAGACACAGACACACACAGTTGACTACATATGTGAACACATATGTGAACACATATGTGAACACATATGTGAGTATACAACTCAACTCACCTGAACAGAGGCACAGATTCATATGAACACATACATAACACACACACACACACACACACACACACACACACATACACACTCTCAATTTTCCAGCCTCTGCTATGGAAAGTATATTTGTCCCAGAGAGGTCAAAGCAAGTCACATGACCAGATTCTGGGGATGAAATAATTGCTGGGCAAAAGAGTGGGGCACTTGTCCACTTACCACACTTTGACTGAGAAGCCAGGTGGCGTGGCATCTGTCTGTGGTCCCTGCTACTTGGGAGGCAAAGGTAGGTGGATCTCTTGAACTCAGGAGTTCAGGGCTAACCTGATCAAACAAAGCAAGACTCCATGATGAAGTCTGGTACAGCTCATGGATGGACTGGAGAACTTGTGGGCCTCCTGGAACAGATCGGTCCCTGAAGATTCCATGTTAACCAAGGGGCTCTACCCTAATCAGGGATTCTATGATGGAACCATAATTTGATATTGGAAAATGATGCCAAAGGTGGAGGCGAGGCTTTGCTGAGGGAAATAGGCTACCAGAAGGATGGATTTGCCCAGCCCCTTTGCTCTTGCTGCTTCTTGCCACCCTGGCCTGAGCCGCTTTGTTCTACTACACAGTCCGGGCCCTAGCTCTGCCTTGACACAAATTCAGGCACAGTGAACCAGGGATTCATGGATGGACCGTCTGAAACCGTGAACCAAAGTAACCCTCTGCTTCTGTAACCTGTCCCCCTGCATCTGTCACACGGGGGGCACACCAGATGCCCCAGTCTCTTAAAAACAAGATAAAGAGACACAGAGAGGGAGTGGTTGAGAGCACTGACTGCTCTTCCAGAGGTCCTGGGTACAATTCCCAGCGACCACATGGTGGCTCACAGCCATCGGTAAAGAGATCTGATGCCCTCTTCTGGTGCGTCTGAAACCACACAGCAATGATTGTGTACAGTGTACTTTCATTAAAAAACAAATAAATCTTAAAAACAAATAAAAGTAACCTTAAGAGAGACAAAGTGCTTAGTAGACTTGGCTTTGGTGGTTTTGGTGACTTGGGTGGCACATGTCCGATATCCCAGACAGAGTCATGCCCACAAGTTTAAAGTTAGCAGGGTGAAGAGTTCGGGACCAGTCAGGTCTGCTTACAAAACCTTATCTAAGAGCTTGGGAGACGGCTTGGCAGTTAAGAGCACTGACTGCTCTTTCAGAGGACCCTGGTTCGGTTCCCAGCACCCATATGGCGGCTCACAACTGTCTGTAGCTCCAGTTCCAGGGGATCTGACATCCTCTTCCGGTCTCTGTGGGCACCAGGCACATCCATAGGAGGCATACAGACATATATTCAGACAAACAAACACTCAAATACACAAAATAAAAATAGATACATCTTTTAAAAAGATCTCTTTTTAGTTAACCATGAGCCTTCCACATCTGATATATTCCATTAATGTGTAGATAGTGACTGTGTTTCTCTCTTTGGATGTTCTTAGCATAAAGGACAGATGTGAGAAGGGTCTGAGCTGATCTTAGTTAGAATGAGCATAGGCTGTATTGCTTGACAGGGCTTGAAGGCTCTCGTCCCCTCAGATCACAGAGGTGGAGGCTTCTGACACCTGAGTAGGTAGGGACTACACTTTGGTTGGTTCTGGAAGCCCACTACACAGGAAAGAAATGTGGCCTCCTGCAACTCTTAAAGTCAGGGGACCAAAATTTCAGAGGGGAGGGAAACCCAGGCAGATTAGAAAAGCGGGGAAGATTTATGGGGATGCAAGCTCAGAACGGAAACACTTATTGTCTGGCGGAAGCCTCTTACTGCCCCAACATAATCCGTAGCGTCTACAGGGAAGACTTTCCCATCACTCTAATGTTGGGGTTACAGACCTGTGCTACCATGACTGGCTTAAATAGTGATTTAAAAAAAAGATTCTTATCAGTGCACTGACCCATCTCGGTTTTCCTCCAGGCTGTGAGGATGCAGCCTAGCCGCATACCCAACCTTGGCATCAGTGAGGGATGGGGGCTTCCACCGCTGCGCTGCGCATCTACGGAGCCCTGGGGCTAGAGCGCTGGTATTTCCATCTCTTTTCACACAAAAAGGCAACCTAGACTCCATTACAGACTCATATTTTTGTTTTATTTTGACCTGCCTCTCGCTTTTCAAAGGACCCGAGCCTGGGAGCTGTTTGTAGAGTCTCCCCTCCAGGCTGTCCTTTCTTCCCGTTCCCCAGCTCCCTGAAGGTGCCTCCTTGCCCTGGTTTTCTTCTGCCTCCTCCTGCTGCAGCCTCACATCTGCCTAGGGGCTGCTGCTGGCTGGAGCTGCAGCTTCAGGGGACTCCCAGGGGGGCCAGAGCCACAGGGTTCTTCCAGGTAAGGCTGACAAAGGCAGGAAGCTGAGGATGCGGTGTCTGTGTCTCGCCAGGCCGGGATGTACCCTCCCAACTCCTACCTAGTAGGGGAAAGGTTCCCCTCCCCTTGGTACTGTAGGGTTTCCAGGCGGCCTGATGCTTTCCAATGCCCTTCTGAGGTCGAAGTCATCCTAGGAAAATGGCGGATGTTCTGACCTGGGGAACCAACCAATCAGTGAGCAGGCCAGTCCTGACCGCCTCCTCTCTGCCCGAGCACAGCATATGCTTGCACTTCTGGGACTCAGATGCCCTAAAATAGGACTATCTTTCATCTGGAGAAACCTCAGACCTTCTCAGACAAGAAAGGGGCCCTGCAGCTTAAGGCACAGACACTCTGGCTTCTGAGAGGCCAAGGCACTGGGCAAGTGAGTTGGGGTGGGGAAGGGGGACCTCGCCCTTCCAGCTGGACCCTCCTTCCAGATAACTGGGGGTTCTTCTGGGCCATGTTCTGAAGTTGTCACTGGGCTGATGGCTTGACGGGGAATGCCTCGTTCTCACACTACCCCCTTGAGTTTGTCAGGGACAACCCCATTTTACACACATAGACAGGCATTGAGAGAATGGAGAAAATCTCTTCTGAGGAGAAGGTTCATTAACAGAGCATGATTGATTGGTATGGGTAAACTGGGGTTAGAAAAAAAAATCCAGGAGCGACACTGGCATCAAGCCAAGGTGAAGCGGCTTCCAGCACACTCCGACGTTTGTTTTAGGTTTTGAGATTGGCCTCTTACTAGATGGCCAAGGATGACCTTGAATTTCTGAGCTTCCTGTCTCTGCCTCCCAAAAGCCAATGTTATAGATATGGACCACCACACCCAGTTTAGGCTATGCTGGAGACGTAACCTAGAGCTTCACGCCTGCTAGGCTAGCACTCGACCAACTGAGCTACATCCCCAGTCCCTCTAGCATACTTAAGCAAACACAAACTCTTTAAAATTTGCCTTCAGGGAAGATCTTTCCTTACACTCTCTGAGCTCAGTTTCGAGCCTTCGAATGGGGCTGTTGCGGTAGCATACAGTGAGGAGTAGCATACGCAATCGTGGACCACGGCAAGGTCCTTGCATGGACCACTGTCTAGGAAGGGTGCCTGGGCTGCCCCTCCCACCAGCCAGCTCTGACTTTCTCAGTGAGCATCACCAAGGTCAGCTGTGTGACGGACAGTCCAAAATGGGTCAAGCTCCAGCTCATGGGCTATGGGCTATGAGCTATGGTTGTTTCGTCAGCCATACCCTTCCAGATAGGACCTAGACCTGTCTGTCTTTTCTGGTTTGGGTGGAGACCTCAGAGAAGAAAGAGAAAACAAAGACCATTTATTTTATTTATGATAGAAAAGGAAATCAACAGGGGCAGGGAGGAACGTGTTTAAATAAAGTGCGATCCATTCACTGGGTGGAATATTCAGTGCCTTTTGAAAATGATGTTTACCCAGGGTTTGTAATAACACGGGAAGATGCTTATTCGGAAAAACGCCGTGTGCAGAAGGAAGCAACAGAATTGTATGTTCAGCACAAACACACCCGGGCAAAAACCAAGCCAAACAAAACCTACAAACAGAAGAGAGAGACCCGAGGGACACACCCCCCAGTAGGAGACGTCTTTGGGTGGCAGAATTGAGAGCCTTTTAAAAATACATTTCTCTATCTTCCAATTGTCTATTTATTTTTCTATAAAGTGACATGGCTGGCTTAAAGTGGAAAATAAATCACACATCATCTTTCCTCCTCTAAAGCTGTAAGAACTCTTATTAGAAAAAAGCAAGACAGATGGTCCTGGGAGACCCCTGACGCTTAGGCCACTCGGGAGGCCGAGGCCAGTATGTCTGCAGACCCTACGCTATTCCTAAACGTCAAGTGGGCACTAGACTCTGAGCCCAAGTGAAGCAGAAGCCAGCAGGCTGCCTAACTTGGACAGGGTACCTGTGACTCCTTTGTAACCACCCCCAAGTGCACCAAGTGGGCTTCTCTCCTAGGGAACAGAGCCAGAGCTAGATCAGTGGTCTATCCCTCTTCCACCCTGAGATTGTCTTCCTCAGGAGCTTCCCTGCCCCCTTGCCTTTGTGGCAAAACCCTTCCCCTTCCTGCCCATGAATCTCCTCTCTGATCCCCCCTCTGATACATTTCGATACATTCCATGCCGGAGACCTGATTGTCTTGCACAGCCGGCTTTGCCCTTGCCTTAGCAGTTACGCCTGCTGAGTTCAATCTCTTCCTGTGCTGGCTCTTGGTCTGTGAATCAGCCTGCTCTCCCCCACTGGGACACTGCTGCTCCCCCACCCGCAGAGCTGTGCCCGGCCTGGCCCAAACAGACTGCGCGTGTTCATCTCACCAGTGAACTCTGTCCACCGTGCCTCGGATGGGTTCCCTACTTGGCTCTTCTGTAACCACTTCCACTCCCTAAACCAGCTCCGGGTCAAGCCAATAAGGACATGTCAGCTCTGACCTATCGGCCGTGACTGTGGGGCTTCTGTTTTGAACAGTTTTGAGGTACTTATTTATAAGGGCTCATCAGGAAAAGATACAGGGATTGATTGATGATGTCTGGCACATGAGCACAAGGGGTGTACAACAGCTTAGTCTCAGCGCCCCTTCTTTCAATAAAGACTACACTCACTGGGGTCCCAAACACAGGGCTTTGGTTTTGTTTTCTCTTTTTCTTTTTTGCAACTTCCCTGGAATCACTTGCCTGGTTGGTGTGCCACGGGCTCCTGGAAGTTTCTTTTTCTTTTTTTAAAGAATTATTTATTTATTGTATAGGATACATTGTAGCTTTCTTCAGACACAGCAGAAGAGGGGCATCGAATCCCATTACAGATGGTCGTGAGCCACCATGTGGTTGCTGGGAATTGAACTCAGGACCTCTGGAAGAACAGCCAGTGCTCTTAACTGCTGAGTCATCTCTCCAGCCCCTGGAAGTTTCCTTAATGTGTTTCATCTCCTGGACTTAGAACCTAACCCAGACCCTACCCAACTTGGCTGGCATCTTGCCTTCTGTCTGGCCCATTGCCAGAGGTTGCCCTCAGAACTGGGCTAGCCTATGCCTGGAAACTGGGCCTATCTTCCAAAGGCACCTTGCCCCATCTCAGCCTGGCACCACCATACCAATGCCCTCTTTAGTCTTTTTACTGAACCCATCCCTTCCTTTGTCCCTATGTTTCTCAGAGGTTGATGTGTGAGTAATGTGACATGGCCTTGATAGGAGGCAGGGAGCAGGGGACAGGGGGCAGGGGCAGGGGCAGGATTCTCTCCCTGGGACCCCACCATGGCCCAGACAGCCTTTCTTGCTCAGCTTTCAATTCAAGTGTGGTTCAGCTGGTGCCTCCTCCCAGGCCTTTGGCCAGGGACAGTCAAGACTCTCTTCTGATCTCTGTGTGGAAACTCCTCCTTGTTCTACGTTCTAATCCCAAATCTTCTAAACAGTGCCCCAGCCTCAGTTCCCAGAGCTGCTGCACGACCACCCCTGGGATCTGGGAAGGTTTTTAAAGGGGCAGTGTCCAGATTCTTCCCATCTTCCGGCTTGTCAGGCCCTGCCTGACTGTGACTGCACCCCCTGGCTCCTGGTTCAGAGCGTCATCTCTTTTCTCTCAACCTTGTTTCCCTCAGAACGAAGCAAGGGCTCGGTAGGCAAGATAACAGGGTGGGCCAGGCTCTCTGCCTGTCTTCCTGGAAGCTGGGTCCCCTTTGATGGAAGAGATTGAGGACCTGGTTGCTCCACTAGAATCTCCCAACTCCATGGCTCCTTCCTGGACCTGCCTCCCTTTATTCCTTCTCATCCAGCGAAGCAGATGAGATTGCCACAAGACAGAGACGGTCACACGGATGAGATGAATAGTAATGGCTGCCCTGGTGGCCTGCAGGCAGAGAGGATTCTGAACTCCTTGGAGTCTATTGAGGTCAAGTGGTGGTGGGCATGGCAGAAAAGGGAGCCTGGAACCATATCTGCACCCCTGCCTCCCAAGACCTCAATTGTGCGATGATTAATATGCAAATAGAACTCCTGTCAAGATGGGTGCCTTTCTCCTTCCAGCACACAGAACTTGAGGTAACCAAAAAAAAAAAAGTGGGTCTTGGTCAATGTGCTCTGCAAACAGTGTTCCTGTGGGTGCCTCCAGTTTTAGCAATACCTGTCCTTCTGTCCAAACCTCAGGGGTATCCTGAGCTCCTTCCTGCTCCTGCCCAAACCTCCTCCTTCAGTTCTTTCCACCTGTGCTCCAGAGGCTTCTAGAAGCTTCTAAGGTGGTCCTCAATGCTTAGGAATTGGTGAGAGGAGTGCTTAGGAAGGTGGTCTGTGGTAGTTCACAGAAAGCCAACCAGCTTGAGAGGTGCCCTTGGCGGCACCCTGGCCTCTAGAAATGTGACTGGAATAAGACTATGGCCCTTCATTTGTGTGGGGTTCTGAAATCGCCCCTGCCAGGAATTCTGATTTGAAGCATAGAGCAGGGTCAGTCACTCATGCAGTTGTGGTGCAGTCAGTCACACCAGTTGTCCTGGGATGCTAAGCCCTGGCTTCACTGTTGTAGCGGGCCTTGTAGCTTGACTGTTAAAGAATCCTCCAAGCCCCATGTGTAACCTGTGGTGGGGGACAGATAACTTTCCACCCCACCACAGGCCATGTTCCTGCCTGCCTCTTACCCAGAGTGATGGGCAGGGAGTTTCTCTGAATCCTCATGGAACCCAGCAGAGGGACTGCTAGACAGGGGTCTGAGGAACATCGGGGACAGGCAAGGTCAGGACAGCAGGCAGAAGGGTGCCCCGTGCAGCAGGGAAACCCTGCAACTCGTTAGGCACAAACCTGGGCGAGATGTGGTCCGCCAGGAAGCAGAGTGTGCGCCTGCGTCCCACACAATAGATACGATCGTCCACCACGGCGCACTGGAAGGCATCGGGGTAAGGCAAGCGGTACGTGGCACACTCATACCAGAGCCGTGTGCTGGCATTGCAGCGGTACACGCTGATGCCCAGGCTGCGGTTGAGGTCAAAACGGTAGAGGAAGCCATTGACAGCCACCATCTCGGCCGTGCGGTCCTTGCTGCCCGCCGTGGGGCCGGCCCACCAACGCTGTTCCTGGGCCGAGAATCGGAGCAACAAGTAGCGCAGGCTGCCCCCAGTGACAAAGATCTCATTGGCGCACACCGTGGCTGTGTGCGCCAGGGCAAATGTGTCATTTGGGAGCGGCGGGGCAAAGGTCCAGCGGTCCAGGCGAGGGTCGTAACGCTCCACTGTGTTCAGACACTCACCTCCTATGGCGTAGAGGTACCCCTCCAGGGCCACCAGCCGGCAGTGAGGACGGGCCTGGTTCAGTGGGCACACCTCACTCCAGATTGCCGTCAGGGGGTTGTAGCAGAAGACACGGTTGGAGGGTTGGCCCGCAGGTCCCTGGCAGCCAGACACCACAAAGAGATAATTGAATAAAGAACAGAGAGCACAACCCCGGGACATGGCCTCCAGGGGCAGCTGGGCCAGCGGATGCCAGGCATCCTGCACATTGTCATAGCAACAGAGTCGGCCACTGTCTTCCTGGGGACACATGTCTGCCACCACCAGGCACTTGTGGCCTCGGAACCTGCGCTGGAGGATCAGTTCCCGCTCTGCTCCGCTCAGGCCCCCGTAGATGTCTGTGCTGCGGAGGACCTGAAGGTAGTTATCACTCAGTACCTTGTAGGCTGCCTCCTTCAGGGCCTCTAGGCCCTGCCTCTTGGCCAAGGTCAGCATCTCATAGCAATTGCCCAGGTCCAGGCGGACATCCAGAGCTGAAGCAGGTGTGAGAGGGATGTGGAAGAAATTGGTCCCAGCTACAAGCTGCACGTGGGGCTCCCCGTGGCTGCAGTCTGAACCGAGCTGGGCACTCTGGTCCAGGTGGGCAGGAAGGGGCATCCTGAAGCCTTCAGGCTGCAGTTGGAGCTCTGGGTTCTCAGCGATCTGCAGGAGGCTCACCTTTCTGCCAAAGCCTGGCGCAGAGGGGGATGGCACAGGCTGTGGGGATGCTACTTGCAATGTACCACCGGCTGTGTTATCAGCTTGGTCTCTGGTGGCTGCTCCTGTGACCAGGGGCTCTGGTCCAGGCCCGGGGGATGGAGCAGCATCAGCCAGAGCTGCTGCGCAGGGGACTGGTCTGGAGACAGCCTTCGACGTGGACTCCACAAAGTAGTCATATATTCTGCCTTTCAGCTCCGGTCCCTCTGCCTTCTGTATCACGTTCTCCTCCATCCGGATGCGGGCCACAGATGAGAAGGTATGGGAAGCACTGGTGGCTCCTTCCTGCTGCTGCGTGGCCAAGCCCATGTTTGCAGCAGCTTGGAGGGCCCCAGCCTCTCCCCTGCTGACCCCTGTCATGTGGGTGAAGATCCAGCTCTGGTTCATGTCACCGTTGACCAGCGTGGGATCAGTCCAACAGTTGGGGGCTTCCGGGTCCCCAGACCCAGTTTCCTCTAGGGGTCTGCTGTCTGGCCATGGAGAGAGATTGTCACCCACACAGCTGCCACCTACTCCTGGGATAAGTCTCGCTGGGGAGCTTGTAGGTTCACAACCAGAATGAAGGGGGTGGGGAGGGTTGGGCTTACCTCTAACAGCTGTTCCGGCTTCCTGGCCACCGCAGGGAGGAGGCACCTGCTGAGAGTCTGGACGCTGCCTGTCCTGACTTTCATCAGAGCCTTTTCTTGTGGGCTCTTCAGACCTGGGGGTGTCCAGGATGTAGGAGTCTCCTGGATCCTCCAAGCTGTAGTCCAGTGGGGACCCAGCCCCTTTGCTGGCTTTCCTGCGTCTTGGGCCCCTTGGCAGGGTCCCCGGTGGAGCCTCCTGGAAGGCAGGTTGTCCCAAGCCCTCCGTTTCATTTTCTGCTTTGTGGCGCTCTTTCTTTCTTCCCGCATGCGGGGCTGGGGCAGGCCTGGACTTGTAGAGTTTGTAAGCCACAGTTACCAGGAGCAGCGCAGCTGCGGACAGCACCACCTTGCTGGTCAGCTGCATATCCAAATGCCAGTCGTGGGCCTCTGTTCCTTTTCTGGTGGGGAGCATGCTGGCCAGGGACAGAGGAATGCCAAGAATCCGATTAATGATTGCCCAATAGGGACCAGTTCCTGGATCCTGCTGTGGAGTGGGAGGGAGTCCCTGGCCAGATCTGGCCAGCAGTTGCTGGAGCAGAGGTGACTTTGAGTCCGCTGAGGTGGCACTGGCACAAGAGATGGCTAAGGTCACGGCTGGCTTCTTTTGATTCTTCCCTGAAGGGAGGGAGGGTACCGACAGGAGGCTGAGCTTCAGATCAGTCACCTGCGGCCCCTGGCGGGCATTCCGAGTGTCCAGCAGGGATTCAGAGAGGAAGGAAGCTCTTAGCAGAACTGTGGCCAGACGCCTGCAAACCTGTGTGCAGTCTGTCTTTGTGAGTGAGGGTGTTTGTTTTCTCTTTTGCAAATCCCTAGGTTGGAAGCTTGGGGCAACTTTTGCAGTGGTTCCTGGGGGCAGGTGGAACCGCAGTTACCAGGCGTGTAGGATGGTCTTGGCCCCAACAGAGGGGTCAGCATTGAACTAACCAAGCAAAGAAGCAGTGGGGGACGCTGGGCCTGGGCTGACAGCCAAGCCACCTGACTGGGCTCTTGGCCACCTCTGCCCTCCTTCTGTGCCCAACAAGTTGAAGAGAAAGCAGCTTTGCTGAAGTGGCCAAGAAATAGAGGCCCTAGCACCCAGACAAAATGAGACCCTAGAGACCCGACCTCTTCTTCATGATAAACCAACTCTCACAGGACAAGTGGTCCATGGAGGAGTGACACCTCTCAACCCCCAACCCACACCCACCCATCAGTACAGTGGACCCCAGACCCAAGTCTGCTGTTGACCAGCTGTGTGACCTTAGGCAAGTAACTTCACTTCTCTGTGTCTCCCTGAAAAGTGGCGGGGGACAGAGGGTGACCTCATCAGGTAGTAGTCAGTATGCATGAAGCCCCATGTCTCAACTGTTTTTATCTCCCATGTGCACCAAGGTTCTCTACTGGCTCTCAAGGGTGGGTGTGGAGGTCACGATTGCAAGGAAGGTAAAGTCAGTGAGGAAGAGTTGGGGGGCCCAGCCCTGCTCTGGGTAGCCTCCATCCGTGCCCAGGATTCAGGCGCTCAGCTACCTAGATGCACATGCTCCACTTTTTAAAGGATTGCAAAGTGAAAATAAGATCCAATTGGAGCTTGGTTGGTTCTGAGGGTTCTGACCTGGGGAAAACTCAAAACTTTTTCTTTTTATGGTTGTGTGTGTGTGTGTGTGTGTGTGTGTGTGTGTGTGTGTGTGTGCGCGCGCGCGCACATGCATGCACAGACATGTGACATCAGAGGATAACCTAAGGAGTCTGTTCTCCCACTGTGTAAACCCTGAGGACACCTCAGATCACCATGTTTGGTCGGAGTGCCATCTTGCTGACCTCCTGGCATCCCCTTATCAGGTCCTTATGTGTGTGAGCCTCCACCCAACAGCCTCAGTTTACCCTTCTGGGTGTGGCAGTCTAGTGTGCCCTACTTTCTTGACTCCTGCAGGCCAGGTCTCCTTATCCTTACCGGTGGGAATCTCTCCATCTCTCCAGGTCCAGTCAAACCGCAGACCTCCCTGGGCCCTTCCATGGCTGCCCTCCTGAGCTCCCCATCCTTCCAAACCAGCTTTTCGTTGCCTGTCTCTTCTTTCAGCCCTTCACCCAACCTTTACTACTAGTTTATAAGCAAAGGCCCTGAACGAGGTGTCTGTGTTCTGCAGGACTGACTCCTAGCCGACCTGGATAATTCAGGCTAGAGCCAGCAAGGGAGGGGATGCCAACTGAATCAGGTGGGCTGCTGGTCACGGCAGATGCTCACAGACTGCGCCTGGGAAACCTAAAACGGAGGTCTCCACCTCTCCACAGTCTGCGTGTTAATGTTTGAAAGGTGGCTTTATTGTTCCTCTGTGACAGGGAGGCCACCAGAGCAGAGAATGCAGCCAAGAGAAGGGAGTTTGTTGCTTATGGTTCTCAGGAGGGAGGAGTGTCTACTCCGGGGGGCCTCCAGGAAGGTCAGAGCACAGAGGGGAGAGGGGCAGCTGACCATCGCAAAGCTGGAGGATCAGAAGTCACGATTCATACAGAGAAGAACAGTAGGCAGACCGGCGGAGGCTCT
This sequence comes from Rattus norvegicus, assembly GCF_021556685.1. Classification (NCBI taxonomy): domain Eukaryota; kingdom Metazoa; phylum Chordata; class Mammalia; order Rodentia; family Muridae; genus Rattus; species Rattus norvegicus. The sequence continues at coordinate 158,238,205 of NC_141538.1, forward strand.
GTGGGCCCTGGAGGCAGCATCTCCCTCGCAGGGTGTTAGGATTCTAGCTTAGGCTCCAGCCCAGGTCTCATTCCACTGGCAGGTGAACAAAAGCTACCCAAATGCTAAAATTACAGTTTTTTTTAAAGTCTCTGTTTAAACGAAACTGAACTGAACAAATGAAGATAGAAGTGAAATTAAAAGATAATTGGAAGTCTATATCGGGCTTCTGTGGATGTGTCTGCCTGACAGCAATCTGCTCTCCTGCGTGCTCTGGCAGGATAAACTGAGAACTCTCATAGTGGCCCCAGTGGAAGGCAGAACCCTCAGATGCAGATCAACAGGCCCATGCTGGGCAGTCAGCTTTGCCTCTGGAGGACTCCTGCTGGGCATAGCTCAGTATCCCAAGGTAGGGGATCTACCCATGGTGACTACCACAGGTGAGAGCCCAAGGCTGAGGAGGGTAGGTACAGAGAGCAAGGAGGGGGGGACACTGGGGAGCCACAAAAGATGTGTGCCCTTTTAGTGCACAAATGTATGCCTCCATGTGGCAGACTGTGCCGTCTTCCTGCACAAGAGTGTGCCTCCGTGTACCCGTATTCACGAGGGAAGGTACGCAAAGATCAGAAACGAGTTGCTCCTGGTTTGAATGATGGGGAAACTGAAGCCTAGAGAGTGTGGTCTGCTCTGGCATCGGGCACTAGAATGCCCGGCAGCAGGCTGGACTGGATGTGGAAGAGGTCTGGTGAAGGCAGCCCGGCTTACCCGGAAGATGCCCACCACACTTCTGTAGTGAGTGTGGTTTCCACACTCACTCAGGGGTGGACAAGCTCATCTGGACATGTACTGGGCCTTGGGTACTCTGTGTCCCAGAATGGCTCCCCAGCTGCTGGGCACTGCCTGCCCTGACAACAGTGCATCCTGATTGATCAGTTTTGAGGGCTGGGAATCAAACCCAGGGCCTTGCCCAGGCCCCACCTGGGTCTTGAGATGCTGAAATGGGCCAGGTTTGGAGACTGACTCTGGGAATTCCAGCACTAAGGAGCAGAGGCAGGTGAGTTCAAAGTCAGCCTCGGTAACATAGCGAGGCTGTCTCAGAACCAAGGCACACAATCATATTCTCACACTCTCATACAGTCAAACCTTCACACACACACACACACACACACAAACTCACACTCAGCCACACACAGTAACTCAGACATTCACATACTCACCTTAAGGCTCAAACTTACAAGCTTGCATACTTATTCACTCATACAAATATCTCTCACACAAACATTCAACACTCATATTCACACACACGCACGCATGCACGCACGCACACACACACGCACACTTATTGAGTGTGTACGCTTATACTCCGAGTCCCACAAACATGCACTGACACAGCCAGTCACATTCACACATCATAAACATCCTCATAAATACACTCACAAATCACAATCACACACACACGCGCACACACATACAGGCACACACACCCCTTCATACACACTCACAAACACATATCCATATTCAAACACCCTCAGATACACAAATATTCACATACACATACTTACCCTGACATACATGCACACACATTGCCAAACACAACCACACACTCACAATTACACTCATAGAAACTCACACATTCTACACTCTCCGACTCACTCACACAGGAGTTCACACATGATCACAGCCACAGTAGCACACAACACTCTTACACGTGCATAAGATCACACATTTACATGCACACTCAAATGCCAACACACGGCCATGGTGCCACACAGAATATTACATATGCACAAATTCACACACAAACTCACATCTACACACATTCATACTCATGCTTTCTGATGTATACACACATAGTATATCTACACTTACACATAGTGACATGAATTTACACATACACAGTGACACACACATGCCCTCCACACCTGTTCTCACACTCAAACATACGCATACTCTCTCCCACAATCACACGATGGAACAATCATGCACACTCACATCACACTTACACAGTCACAGGGACACAGCCACTGCTGACAGACTCTGACACACTCATGCACTCCCACACAACCACACTCTCACACTTACAAGCACTCGAGCTCACACAACACTCTCTCACACCTTCCCACGTATACCGACACCCCACACAGAACATCATACACACGATCACACATGACTGGTCTCACACACCCATGCACTATGACCCATGGTATCTCACATTGCCACACACCATGACATACTCAAGCACTCGCACACTCGCTTACCCACATTCACTTGCACACATTCAGTGGCTACTGGGGCAGATACACCCTAGGCAGGACAGGAGGAGGCAGAGCTGGGGAGATCGTTCATGACCGTTGGAGACTGTGTAGGATTGGGGGACATGAGTCAGATGATGTGGGGGTCAGAGTAGTGGCTGTTCACCACCTGATCACAGTGGAAAACTTACATCTCTCTCCCTCTCTCTCTCTCTCTCTCTCTCTCTCTCTCTCTCTCTCTCTCTCTCTCTCCCTCTCTCTCTCTCTCTCTCTCTCCCTCTCTCTCTCTCTCTCTCTCTCTCTCTCTCTCTCTCTCTGTGTGTGTGTGTGCACATGTGTGCGCGCGTGCGTGCACATGCGCGCGTGCATTTTTTGAAACAGGGTTTCTCACTGGAGCTTGCTGGTTCAGCTAGGATGGCCGGCCAGTGAGCTCTCAGGAATCCTCCTGTCTCAGTCTCCCCAGCACTGGGATTAGAGCACCAGGCCACTGCACCTGGGTTTTTACATGCGTGATGAGGATCTGAACTCAGGTCCACATGCTTATTCAATAAGCACTATGCCAACTGAGCCATCAACCCAGGACCTATCAACCCATTTTAGTGATGAAGATGTTGAGGCTCTTCGGAGGCTCATTCAAAGTCTCACGTGGAGGTTAGTCTTCCCTTGGTCACCATGCCTGGTGACCCTCCACCCATATGGAGCATGGACTGCTTATGTCCCAGGTGAGCATAAGTTAGGGACAGGACTTTGAAGCTGCAGCTCGTGAAGGGGCGCCTGGTAAGAGTTTCAAAAGCTTGGCATGAAGGGGCTGAGCTGTTTGGATTTAGCAAATGAAGTAAGGGCAGGTTGGGGTGTGCCTGTGAATTTGACTTGGAAATTGAATGTGACGTGATTCGTGCTTGCTGTAAGAGATGGCAGCCTGTCTCCTGGTGTTTTCTTCCTGGGGTGGAAGGAGGTGAAGGCAGGACACACCCTGAGGTGGGAACAGGAGCCAGTCAGGCCTTCCTACGTGGCCAAGACCCCCCTTCACTATGGGCTCAGAGCCCACAGTCACACTAACACAGTAGCCCGAGCACCGATCACTGGAATCCTTCCACCAACCAAGCTCTGGGCTTGAAGGAGCTGCAGACATCACTCCTCCAGCCCCCAACAGCTTCACCAGCTGCAGATCTACCTAATCTGTCACTAAGTAAGCTATCTCTTAGGCCATTCTTGAGAGATTCTCTACATTTGCCCCAAACAGTGTGGCCTAAGAGCTGGTTAGCATCTGGGACTTGGGCCCCACCATAGTCCCCCGAAGCCAGAATCTTTACATTAGACCCCGCACGATTCTAGAAAGGACCCAGAAGTACTTAGATAGACACCCAAGCCACCATGACCTTGAAAATCAGCGTCACAAGCCTGGAAATTGAGAGCTATGTGGTTTCCCATCCTGGGACAATGGCTCCCTGATATTTGAGTCCTTGTATCTGTCTCTTTGATTTTAGATTTATTTATTATTATTACTTTCTAGTCATTTATGTTAAGTGCATAGGCGTTTTTCCCTATGTGTGTGTGTGCACCGCATACAAATGCATGCCTGGTGACTGTGGAACCCAGAAGAGGGCATTGGATCCCCTGGAACTGGAGTTACAAGTGGTTGTGAGCTGACCTCTAGGTGCTGGGAACCGAACATTTGTCTTCTGGAAGAGTAGCTGTTACTCTTAACCATCAAACAATCACTCCAGCCCCTATTTTTCTCATTTTTAATTGCATGTAGACACATGTGTTTTTATGTGCACGTGAGTGCAGAGAGAGGGTCCCTTGAAGGCAAGAAAGGTTGGAGCCCCTGCAGCTGGAGTTACAGATGGTTGTAGCTGCTTGACGTGGGTACTGGGAACTGAGCTGAGGTCCTCTGGAAAGCAGCCAGAGCCCTTAAACATTGACCTCACATCTGGACCCCAAAGATGGGTTCAGGGATGTCACCGAATGTCTTTGTCCCTCTTCCCGATGCAGCCACATCGAATAAGTCTCTGCTTTCTGTTTTTACTATTAGCTGCCTCAGTTGGCTTATCACGGGCAGGTGACTGAACCTGGCTTCAAGGCACAGGCTGCTGTCACACCCAATCCAGTGACTGTCCCTCCTCTACCGTGTCCCTGCCACCCCCAGCCCTGACTGTACCCTCTGCTGTAGGGAGCTCCCTGTGCCTGGCTCTTCTCCCAGACCATTCAGAACAGCTCTCTTCGGCTCTAACATGCCTTTTCTGCCATGTGTTGGCTGTGGGAACACCCCAGGGCTCCCCAAAGCCTCTCCACTCAAATCTAAATGGCTGGCCCGTTCTGCCCAGTCCCTCTGGTGTCCTGGCCTCATTTGTCACTGTCTACAAATACCCGTTCTGCTTCAGCCAAGCTCATCTGTTTGCTGTCCCTTTGTCTCCACTACCTTGAGGGCCATCTCTCTACTACTCATAGGGCTCCTCCCCCATCTCTGCTGATCAGCACATATTTGCAAGCCTAAGTTTGAAACTGGGTTTTGTCCTTAGGGCCTCACACCAGGGCAAGAGTTCTCCACTTGGACCCAGCCCCCAGCCACTCAGAGTGTCCTAGGGGAGTTGGGACATGGCTAGAAAGAGGCATGCTCATGGAAGTTTCTGGAGCAATTCTGGAAGGCTCTCACCCTGTGCTAATGGCAGGCACTCACTGGACTTTTGAGAAATTCATGTCAGACTGACATCTGAGGGGGGTGACCTGGTCTGAAATATGAGTTTTGGATTTTCTTTCTGCGAGAAAAATTCATATAAGTTTGGAAACACTACATTAATGACCCCTCGGCCTCGATTTTTTCATCTCTAAAATGGGGTCAGTGAAACTTGCCTCTAACTGTCACTGCTGCAAAGAGTTAAAGATAAGGTGTCTTTGGGGCTCCTGCATCTTGTGTAGGGCATGGGGAGGCATCAACAGCCAGAGAAGCAAAGGCCTTCTGTGCCCGACATGGAGTTAACACAGCTCAGTGTGCCCAGCAGGGCTGTCTCAGCTCATCGCAAGCCCGTGCTTTTCAAATGGAAGTGTAGGGGGAAGAAGGTGAAGAGGGTGGCTCCAGCCCAGACTGGGGAGGGTGAGAAGAGAAAGGGACTGCGGACAGAACAGTCTAGAAGCTGGGCCTGTGTGAGACAGCAGAATCCTGCATTCAGAGGGGCCTGCTCCCCTGGGAATCTTTTTCTGGTGAAGAAGTCAAAGAACACCTACTGTGTGCCGGGCTCTGAGCTCAGGACTTCACAGCCTTTGATGGTCAATGCTTATGCCAGCCCTGGAGCAGACATGGGACAAGTGTCCATTTGGTTATGGCACAGTTGGGTTTTCCTGGACAATCAGAAAAAAGTATATTTCCCAGACTCCTTTGCAGCTGGAAAAGAGTTGTTCAGTGAGTCACAGCCTGGGAGGAGTGAGCAGAAGTGAACAGGTGACTGAGTCCAGGAAGGGAAGGACCCTGGGTTCTCTCCTTTTCTCTCTGTCAATCGGTTGGTCAGTTAGTCAGTCAGTCAGTCAGTCAGCCAGCCAGCCAGCCAGCCAGCCAGCCAGTCAGCCTGTCTGTCTGTCTGTCTGTCTTTCTTTCTTTCTTTCTCTCCCCTGCCCTGGTCACAGGTTAGTCTCCCCTGGACTCCCAGGAAGGGACGGACCCTTGTGTTCTCTCCTTTTCTGTCAGTTAGTCAGTCAGTCAGTCTGTCCATCTACTTCTCCTGATCTGGTAACAGATTAGTCTCCCCTGGACTCCTACTCCAGAAACTGCCTTGAAAATAGTCTATTGACTTAGGCAGTGAGGCATTGAACTTGGTGACTGCGGAAGCTTCTAGATTGGTATGAAATTCTTTGGGGGTGAGGGTGAGGTGTTCTGGGAACTGAGTTTTAAGGGATGCACGAGGCCCTTCCAAACCAAGTAAGTCTGTTGACACAAAGGCTCTGAGGCAGGAGACGGGTTAATGGGCTCATGTAGCAGCGATCAGAATTAATTTCTAACTGGATGGAACAACACAGAACCAAACAAACAGGGGCACCTGAAGCAAGAAAGATGGAGATGAGAACCAAGAGAGGAGACCGAGAGATGGCTCAGTCTGTGAGATGTTTGCCCTGTGAGCATAGGGATTGGAGTTTGACCACAAGAATCCATGTGAAAAGCATAGAAACCCGAAATCTCAGTGCTGGGGCAGGGAGGCAAAGACACGAAGATCTCAGCCAGCCAGCGTAGCTAATCAAGTGAGCTCCAGGTTCAGTAAGAAACCATGTCTCAAAAACTATGGTGGAGAGCAACTAGCAACTCAGATGACACCTGATGCCAACATGGCCTCCACACGCATGCGCATACACATCAGAATGCATGCATGAACACACACATACACACACACGTGCAGAGAGGGAGAGGGAGGGAGAACACCAGGATAGTAGTTCTTTTGTTTGGAACATTTCAGAAGTACAAGGTATGGTGGGCTCCCCAGCACTTATCAAGAGTGAGGAAAGCCAGGGATAAAACCAGCTCGGTGTGGAGAGAAGAGTCTAAACTGCTGTCCCTCATTCGAGGCCCCACAGACACTGCCTGGGGCAGAAATTACTTCTGGTTAGCTTGTCTGGGTCCCAAGTTTAGATCGCTACAAGTTTTGTAATATAAAGATGGTGTCCCAACCTATGCTTGAGGCTGTCTGCTGGGTGCTTTCCTCTTGTGGGCATCTAGGTGGTAGCAGGCACACTGCCTATGTGACACAGTGTCTTCCGAGGCCATGATTTCTATCTGTGGTACCTTAGAAAAGCTATGAGAGAGGCCATCCCTGCCTGCTTGTGTGCCTGCCTGCTGGTGGTGTGTGCCTGCCTGCCTGCCTGCCTGTCACTGTTCCAAGGCCTCTGGCTATCCTCAGAGTCAGAGCTTCTCCAAGCTGGAGAGACCTCAGATAGCCCAACCGTGTCACTGTTGGTGAAAGAGCAGAACCCATACAAAGAGGTGGCTTCCCCCAAACCAGTGTGTCTGCCAGGACCATTGCTCCAGGGCCCCAAAGGCCTCACTTACAGGTGGTCCCCATGTTTCCACATGCTCTGGAACAAATCTGCCCCTTGATTGTCCCATCCTCTAAATATGCATTCCCTAGCTTCACAAAGGGGAAAGACCCAAGAGCAAAGAGATATTGCCTGATCCCCCCTAGGAGGTGGAGGAGCTGGGGTTTATGCGAACCCCTGTCCTCCTGAGGGATCCTTCTCTCAGGTGCCTTCCCCAGGAGGAGCTGAGACAGAGCCAGGCAGAGGAAGTGACACAAAGCCAGGCAGGCTGTGCCCGCAGGCAGGCGGGACCTGACTCAAAGCTGGTATTTGATAAATGTTTGCTGAATAAACAAAGGAGGGACTGAGGAAAGACGAAGAAACCCTTTAACAATCACCCCGGCCACTGGTGTAAAGAACCCAGTACAGTTCCCATGATCCCTTTTGTTTCCGAAAGGCTGCTCTCCTGTGTCCCCAGAACCAGGATCCTGAGGGAGGATGGGAAGGCCACAGACAATGGGAACACCTGGCCCTGACTCTGGGAGAAGTGTCATTGCTTTGCCCAGAGATCATGGAAGAAGTGGGGGTGGGGGCTATTCTGGGAGGGGCACAGCTTGCACAAAGGCTCCAAGGTAGGAGCCAGAGTAGCAGCGGCAGCCACATCAGGGTGAGCGTGAGTGTCTGTGGCAAGGACCAATGACATGAAAGCCTGCTGGGGTCTCTGAGTTCAGCTGCGTGTTCTTTCTAAAAAGCCATCCAGAGGGAGAGAGGGGCAAGGCAGGTAGGTGTGCAGAGCTGGGTGTCAGAGAAGGCTGAGAACAAAAGAGAAGAGGCCAGGGAGGTGGCTCATCTGGAGATGCTCGCCCATGTGAGTGTGAAGACCTGGCTTTGATCCCCAGAGCCTGTGGAAAAGCTGGGTGTGGTGCTATATACCGAACCAGCATTCATTCCCTGCAGTGGGAATGCAGAGGCAGGGGCATTCCTGGCTCACCAGTCTAGGCTGGTTGGCAAGTCCCAGGTCCCAGTGAGACTCTGACGCAAATACGCAAGGGAGATGGCTCCTGAGGATCTACACCTTGGACTGATGGCTTACACACACACACACACACACACACACACACACACACACACACACACACACACACACACACAAATAGCAAAGCCAAGTGCTCCTAGCAGGTCTGAGGAGATCTAAAGCCTGGAAATCCCCAAACACGAGATCACCTTCAAAAGTAAGAGGAGGGATTCTGTATCAGTAAAGCCATGCGTGTATGGATCAAGTGACTTCTGTCCCATAAGTCTTTACCTCCCAGTCTGTGAGGCGAGCAGGGAATTAAGTGTTTCCCTCTTGCCTGCATGCCCAAAGCAGGACCTTGCCAGGATTAGTGGTGGGCAACCCCAGGTGCCCAGGCTCTTGGCTGTTGGGGCCCCCAGTTACCACCCCCGGTGACTCTGGAAGCTGCTCCTTTTGAGTAATGCATCATCATCAAATGCAAGCAAGAAAATGGTAGCTGGCCTTTATGCTTCCTGCCTCTCTCAATCCCGAAAAGCAACTCTGGGGGCTCATATGCTACTATTACTCTTAGATAGGGAAACAGTCGCTCCAAGGTGCTACATGATACATAGTATAAAAAACTAGAAAATCTCTGTAGCGGCTGTGCAACACAATGAGTGAACTGGACTTGACCTGTCACCCCCAGACTGGGCATCAGGCCATTGCCTTTCTGTGACTGAGCTAAGGTTGGGCAGGAGGGTGAACAGCCACAGGGCAGCCTGCAGAACTCGTTTTTCTTGCTGCATGTTAGCTGAAGGCTGTCACTGCGCCAGACTACTTTTCCAGAACCTTCTAGACACATAATCTCCTTTTGGCCCTGTGGGCTAAGGGAGGAAAAAGGGAGGCTGGGTGTGGGTGCAGTTATGTTGGAGGCTGAGGAGCAGCAGTACGGCTGAGTGGGAGGTCCCCAAACTAGAATGGACTTTGACCTCTTGCTATTCTTCTGAGGTCTCTGGGTCCAATTCATACCATGCTGGCTACAGTTTCTATCTGCAGACCAATGTATCAGTGATGGACTACCATGGGTTCATGAACATGGTTGAATGCTCAATACAGTGGTATGTGAGGTGTGTGTGGGCATCGCTCATAGAAGAGGAGGGGAGGAATGGTTCTGTGTGCTCACTGCTGGGAGAGCTGGGTGTTCTCAGGTCTGATGGGCTGTCTCCTTAATTAAAGATGGGGCTTGGCTGTAGCCCAGGGGTTAGAGCACTTGTCTAACATTCCTAAGGTGCTGGGTTCAAAGTCCAGCAATGTCAGAAGAAAATAAAGAAGAAAAAAGAGGGATGGGGGACAGAAAGATTCCCAGATAAACATTGAAGAAGCCAGAACCTCATCATAATTACAGTAGACTTTGCTGAGTGTCCCTGGGGACTCTGCAGGTGTGGACTGTTTTAATTTATCAGGGATATCCCTTAGGGCTAGCAAGATAACTCAGTGGGTAAAGTGTCTGCTGTTCAAGATAAGGACCTGAGTTTGAATCCTAGCACCCACTTGAATAGCAGAGCACATCAGCAGACATCTGTAATCCCAGGGCAGAGTGGGAAGAGCAGACAGGTGATGGCTGGAGCCCACTGGCCAGTCAGCTATGCCTTTTGGAGAACATCAGGTTCATTCTGAGACTTTGTCTTTAAAAATAAGGCCAAGAGCAAAGGAGGAAGATCCTGGCCCCCACCTATGCACACACACAAGCATGCACACTTACGCACCAATCCAAACACATATTACTCAAGACATCCCTCCATCTGGGGCTCCTGTCTTTATTTTCCCTCAGTGAAGCAAGGGTATCTTGCTGACCCCCACTCCTGAGCCCTTTTCCCATCTTGGCTTTCCACACATCTCGGTTAAACACCTCAGTCAGGCCAAACTCTGAAGTTCCCCAGATCTTGAACCTGTAGCCTGCAGGGCTGAACCTCTCCTGGGTCTACAGATGAGAACCTGCACTTGTGGTCTCTGTGTGACTGTAGTGACGAACATGACAGGATTCCCACCCTCACAAGGTCAGTGGCTTAGTGGGACCCTGGGAAGAGAAAGAAGAAAGATGTAGGGTCCTACTATAGGTACAGTGACATGAACCCATAGTGGGGTGCAAAAGGAGGACTCTTTGCCCATCCATCCATTCATCCATCCATCCATCCACCTATCCACTCATCTACTCATCCATCCATCCATCTACCCACCCATCCACTAGTCCATCCATCTACTTATCCATTCATCCACCCATCCCTTGACCCATCTCCTCATCTATCTATCCACACATTCCCCCACACACCCATCCATCCATCCATCCACACATCCACCACTCATTCTTCCATCCATCCATTCACCACTTACCCATTCATCCATCTACCCATCCACCCATCCACTCAGCCATCATCCATCTACCTATCCATTCTTCCATCCATCATCCATCCATCCATCCATCCATCCATCCATCCATCCATCCATCCAACCACTCATGGTCCCATTCACCAAATGTATTGAGTGCAATCCTGTGGCCACAAAGATAACTCATAAGTGAAATGGATTTGGGTCGAGCCTTGGTAGAGCTCTGCAGCCCCGGGGCAGCCAGCCCTTTATTAGAGGCCTGCTCCTCTGAGGGAAGTACTCCAGGTAGCTTCACAAAGCCGCTCCAGAGAGGGAGACAGGGTGAGAGCTGCATTGGACTGTTACGCTGTCCAGCCTCGGGGGCTAGATAACTGGGTTTGGTCCTGACTCTGTCTCCTTGCCGGTGTGATCTATTGATCACGACGCCTTCATAATTTAATTCCCTTTGTTTACCATCCTCTCTGACTTCCCTTGGGGATAGGTAGAACTTACTGGAAAATGTATTTTTGGTTCAAGCCAAGGGATGAGGAAGAAGCACACCTGATCAGGAGAATGAGCTGCATTATATCTCTGACTGCGGAGGTCCCAGCCCATCCCCTGGAGGCCATCTGGGATGGCCCTGCAGCGTGGTCCTCACCTACAGCAAAAGAAAGAGCCTCTCCAAACTAATCAGGGTTCTACCACTGCGTGGCTCCCTCCTGGATGGACACACAAAGGCCCTGTGGTAGGAGAGCACTAAGGAAGGTCTAACTGTGTGACTAAAGTTAGCATAGAACTCTTCCTTCTCCTACTGTCACCCCTCCAGAGTTGGGGTGACCCACCTGTACCACCATGCATGGCCAGGAGTGTGAGAAAAACAGGAAGGACCGGCTGGAAACAGTATGAGAGAACAGATGTAATGAACGAAGGAGGAAGGTGGTCATGGGCAGGCTTGCAGTGGGATGACAACAGCTCACAGAAACCTTGCCCAGACTCCCCTGGCTTGCAGAAGGCCATGGGAGAGGCTGTAGCAGAACTGATCATAGAAAAGAGCTGGTTGGTAGAATAACATGATTCTCTAAGGCCAGGTACCTCAAGCCGGTAATCTCCCAGAATCCCTTGTGCTGGGAATTCTTGTGTAGAGCAAATGAAGACCTACAAGGGGGAGGAGCCAAGAGCTTGGCCCAATAGGACAAAGCTTTGCATGGCCAGCCAGGCTAGGGTCTGCGTGCATCCAGCCTGATGCTCAGGCCCTCATTCTTGCCTGTGCAGCAGAGCAGTACCCCCCAGCAGGTACCTGTAACCTTTTGACATGACTACATGAGGTTGTCATTAACAGAGTTCGGGCTTGAGAACAGCATGATTACATTAGAAAGTAAAACGGCCGAAAGAATGCTAACAATGATGTAAGTAAGCTTATGATTTGGGGTTGAGCTGTGTTCACAGCTGTCTGGCAGCGTGGGACCTGTGGGTGGAGGGTCAGGGAAGCCTTCAGGGGAAGCAAGACTTGCAGGCAAAGCTGGGCCCCAGCTGGGTTTGCAGAGTATCTCCCAGGGCGAGGCTCCCTGTGGGGATATGAGCCTCAGGAATAGGCCTCAGAGATCCCCATGGTGGCTCTGAAGGGTTTCAGAACACTGCCGCCTCCCTGGTGGGAGCAATGGCAGACTGAGAGGGGTAAGCTTCCCCCCTGCCCCTGGGGGTTGGAAGAAAAGCTCTCTCTACACACAGAGAACCCTGAGAGCCTCCAGGCCACTAATGGAAAAGTGCATGGGTCTCCGAAGATGATAGGGTTGTGGCAATTTGGGCTTGACATGCTGAACCCCCTGCTGGATATCTTGTGTAGGGAGAAAACAGCAACTGCAAAAGCAGGCCAGGAGTACCTGTGGGAATCTGTTTAGGCAAAGCCCATGGAGAAGGTGTGACTGCAGCCTTAGTCACCCCCTCCCCGCCATACCCCCACCCCTGCACAAGAGTCAGGAAACCCATCACTTCGTGGAGACTCAGGCATTACTGAACCGGGCTTTCCTTCCAATGCTCCAAGCTTCCTCCTGATTTGGAAAGATTGGAGCCCTGGCTGCTCTCTGTTGGGAATGCTCTTCCTCCAGAACTCTGAATGGCTCTCCTCTGTGTCAGTTGGACAGTCAGTCATTCAACACTTCTTTTCAGAGAAGCCTTCCTTGACTAGCCATGGCAGAAACAAGATACCTTCTCCACATATATTTATGTGGGGTGTGTGTGTGTGTGTGTGTGTGTGTGTGTGTGTGTGTGTGTGCGCGCGCGCGCACAGATGTCCCAAAAGGTCCAAGGGGTCAGACACCCTGGGGCTGAGGTTACAGCCCAACATGGGTGCTGGGAACTGAACTCAGATCCTCTGCAAGAGCAGTAAGTGCTCATAACCCCCAAGTCATCTCCCTAGTCCTGTCCTTCTTAACCAGAAGCAACAGAACCCTGGAGTGTTAACTGAACAGCCAAGCAGCAGCATGAAGTCTGTTTGCACCCTGCCCCTAATGGAGGAATGGCTATTCCAGTCATCACTGGCCAGTGATGTGTGAAGGGATGGGTGAGTGGCTTCAAGGCTTCTCCCAAAGGGAGGAGGACCTATGACCTCTTCTTCCAAGTGACCCTTCTGGCAACCTGCTCTGAGTTGGTGAGGCAGAGTGAATGCTCACAGGAGGTTTAGCCATTAGGAAGTTCAGGAGCAGAGCCCTGGTGATGGGCGAGGCAGAAAGACCTGGAGAGGGCTGAAGGGATGGCTCAGTGGTTAGATGGCATTTACTGCTTTTCTAGAGGACCCACTTTGGGCAGCTCACTACCACTTATAACTCCATTCGAGGGGACTGGATGCCTTCTTCTGGCCCCTAAAGTCACTGCACACACATAGCAGACAGACAGGCAGACAGGCAGGCAGGCAGACACACACACACACACACACACACACACATACACACACACACACACACACACACACACACACACACACACACACACACACACACGGTGAGGTTGAGAAAGAGAGAGGTGGTGTGCTTAAACCCCTGTCAGTTTCAACTGTGGTTACATCCAAATGAACTCCTGCATTCTAGAACCTTCTAACCACCTGTACCTCTGTCCTTATACCTTGCTTATTATAGGGTGACATGATGTGTTTATCCTGTCGATGTGTTTAACCTGTTTTACTGTGGTGCTGTGTCTTCTCTGCCTCAGGTTCATGGGCTAGCCAGGCGAGCCCAGGGTCTGCTCTTCCCCTGTTCTCTGTCCCCAGCTCAGTACACTTGTGGGAACGAAAGCTGTGTATGCATGCTTCAGACATTGATCCGTGTGCCATCGGAACTGCTAGGTACCATGCTCTCTCCAGAACATTCGCACCCTTACTCTGAGGAAGGGGAGACAAGAGCACTGTCTGGGAACTTTAGGACCTCTAAGTGGCCAGGCCAAGACTTAAACATAAACCTGTGTTTTCAACAAATAAACTTCTCTCTGTTCCCCAAAGCAATTATGAAATTGTAGCTTTGATAGAAAAAAAAATCCAGGCTCCCATGACTCAACGGCAAGACAAATAAGCCAATTAAAAATGGGCAAAAGGCTTTAATAAACATTTCACCAGAGAAGATAAACAAACGGCCCGTGAGTGAAGCAAAAGACGCTCAGCGAGAGCCATTTGTCCTCAGAGAAAGTAAAATAAATAAAATAAAATCACAATGAGAGCGAGACTCTTCCCATGGCTTAGGCTGACAATTGAGCGTAAACAGAAAACCAGTGGGACAAGATGGTTCAGCTGATAAAGGTGCTTGCTGCCAAGCCTGAAGACCTGAGTTCGATCCCTGGGACCCACATGGAGGAAGGGAGTGCTGACTCCTGAATGCTGCTCTGTCTTTCATATGCACGAGGCGGCATTTGGCATCCTCATGCTCCACCCCCAATTTTTAAATATAATTTTAAAATGTTTTAAATAAGCAAAGACAACATTGGCCACAATGCCTGGTGGCACACACCTGTGACTCTGGCCCTCTGGAGGTAGAGACAGGAGGATGGGGAGTTCAAGGTCATCCTTACATAGTAGGTTCAAGGCTTTCTTGAGCTACATGAAACTCTCGTCTCATTTAAAGTGGGTTAATTAGTTGAAAATATGTGTGTTTAGTCCATCAGATCCCGTCAAAGGAAACAGCCATGCATTCTTGGGGGTCTAAGAATTCTTGCAGGTTGCATGCAAGGCTCTGGGTTCAATTCCGAGCTTGCTTGTTTCCTCCAGGGGAACAACGAAGCTTTGACCTCATCGATGAGATTGTGAATTCAGCAAACACATGGTCAGGGTGTCTTTTCACTACAATGAAACAAGACAATGAGATAAGTAGGAAGTTAAACTCAGTTTGCAAGGAGGTTGCCTCCCTGAAGATCTGCAGAGCATCCATGTTTGTGTGTGTGTGTGTGTGTGTGTGTGTGTGTGTGTGTGTGTGTGTGAGAGAGAGAGAGAGAGAGAGACAGAGACAGAGACAGAGACAGAGACAGAGCGAGAGAGCAGTGGGGGGTGTTGTTATAGTTACCTATCCATTTGTCAGAGTCCATCTAGTCTCACCTGGAAGACCCACCTCTTGTTATGCCTGTGGGGAATGATCTTGACCAGGTGAATTGTAGCAGGAAGACTCATCCGTCCACTGTGGGTGTCACCATTCCCTGGCAGGGATCCTGCACCGTGTAAAATGGAGCAGGGGAGCTGGGCAGTGGCGTGCATTCATCCCTCTCTGCTTCCTGACTGTAAAAGCGATTTGATCAGCCTGCCTTGCCTGTATTAAAGGGCTGTATTCAGGTTCCTGCTGCCTTGCCTTCCACCGTGCTGGACCACATCTGGAACCTTGCCTTCTTAATAGAGCAACTGGAAAAGAAACTGGGACAGGGTTGATTTGTTAAGACCACTTCTTTTTTTTTTTTTTCTTTTTTTCGGAGCTGGGGACCGAACCCAGGGCCTTGTGCTTCCTAGGCAAGCGCTCTACCACTGAGCTAAATCCCCAGCCCCTTAAGACCACTTCTTGAGCTGCAGGACTCCGTAGAGTTGATAGTTTTTTGTTTTTATTTTTATTTTATTATTATTATTTTTTTTTTTAGTTTTCACATTTTTATTGGAGGGCAACAGGGAAGGGACCGAATCCATCAGCAGAAGCATTCGCAGGTTCTTGAGCCATTCCAAGCTTGGACCCAGAGGCTCCTGTGGGTGGTGAGCACATCAGGCATGTTCCCATTATCTCTCACTGCCACTGGGTAGTTGTAGGGTATGGCCCTGTTGATCATGCTAGCATACTTGGTGTAGGGGTTAATCATGGGCATAATTACAGCGAGGCCCCAGACAGTGACGGACATCACCAGCATCGGCTCCTCCGCCCAGGCATCCTTAAGGAAGGCAGAGGTTCTAGCAGCCATCTTGGTCTTGGACCAAGTTGATAGATTTTTTGAGGATGCTGTATCGTGTCCTGTTTTTCGCATCCTGAAATGGTATCACATTTTCTTCTGCTACTTTGAGGTTTTCTTTCTTTTTTTTTTTTTTTTTTTTTTGGTTCTTTTTTTCGGAGCTGGGGACCGAACCCAGGGCCTTGCACTTCCTAGGTAAGCACTCTACCACTGAGCTAAATCCCCAGCCCCTCTTTCTTTCTTTTTAATATTTACTTACTTACTATGTATGCAGCGTTTTTTGCCTGAGCGTATGTATGCCTGCAGGCCAGAAGAGGGAATCAGCTTCCGTTACAGATGGTTATGAGCAATCATGCGGTTGCTAGGAATGGAACTCAGGTCCTCTGGAAGAACAGCCAGTGCTCTTAACCACTGAGCCATCTCTCCAGCCCTCCGTGGTGGTTTTCAAAATATGGGTCTCGACTTCTAGGTGGACTTGAATGACCCTTCCACAGGAAACACAGATATTTGTATTCTGATTCATAACAGTAACAAAATTACAGTTAAGAAGTCACAACAAAAATAATTTCATGGTTGGAGGTCACCGCGGCATGAGGAACTGTATTAAAGGGTTGCAGGTTAAAAAGGTTGAGAACCACTGATCTAGCAGGGCACTCTTCATCAACCAGAATGTATTTTATTTAACAACCTCGCTTCACTCGAATACTTAATTCCTTCCAATTTTTCCCCTAGGACATGACTCTCAGACTCCCTAGCAGGTGAGACAGCAGGTGCAGCCACTCCCCTGTGTACACAGTGTGACTGTCCTAGCACACCTTGCTGCCTGTCAGTTGTCCATCAGCTGGAGGAGGAGAAGGCACAGGGTAGCAAACACTTGGGCAGATTCCACAGCACTTCCCACTACTCGAAGACCCCTCATGGACACTGTGAGGGACTCAAAGGCTGTGGCTGGGGAGTAGCCTGCCCTCCCTTGGAGATCATTGTTTCCACGCATGCCTCTTTCTCTGCTCCTTGCTGTTTTTCAGAGCATGGCCAGAGACTCCTGTCTGGTCAGGACAGGACAGACAGGTCACGCAGCTGTGTCCATCAGAGCATTCTCAACCTTCCTAACGCTGAGACCCTTTAATACAGTCCTGCATGCTGTGGTGACCCCCAACCATAAAATCACTTCCTTGCTACTTCATAACTGTCATTTTGCTACTGTTATGAATTTATGAAGGTAAATATTTGATACGCAGGATTCGATGATATGCGACCCCAGAGAAAGGGTCATCTGACCCCCAAAGGGGTCAAGATCCACAGGTTGAGACCTGCTGCTTCAGAGGATTCTACAGCCCCTCTGCCGCTTGCAAGGGCATGTGGCTGCAAGCCGGAGATGCCAACCCCAGTGATTTCCAAACCTTCCACCCAGGCAGATGCCAGTCCCCCGGGGACACAACTCCTGCCGGCTGCTGCCTTTCTCTTTTGCATCTCAGGAGCTGTTGCTACCGGAGCTCAGCTTAACCTTGAATCCCTGTGATCGGCACATTTTCTTAACAAAGTAAATGATTTGAATTTTAGAGAATTTGCCTTTTGTTAATAGTATCTTGGGGGCACCCTCCGGTTGTGTCATGGTACCGGAATGGAGCAGTACTGGTCCAGTTCACAGGGGAGAAGATTCTAGGGAGGCCCAAAGGACCCTTGGAAAAGCCCCTTCATGAAATCCCCCGCACCGGGGCCTCAGGCAAAGTCCTTCATTTCTTTAATGGGTCAAATAAACACTAAGCTTCCCACCAGAGCATCGATTGACGGTAGATTGCATTTGTAGGTCAAATACCGTGATACGGCAAAGCAATGCGCATCAGATCTGGACCCCTCTCTTCCCCTCCACTCCCCTCCTCCTCTCCAGGTGTATAGATGACCGTATTTCCCAGATGCTTTTATAGCCAGGGGCCATGTGGTTTGTCCAGGTATTGGAATGCAGGTAGATAGAATAGGTTCCAATCTCAAGCACATCTTGGGGTTAGGGATGTGTCTCAGTTGGTAGAGTGTTTGGTCAGCATGTAAGAAGTTCTGGGTTCTAATTCCAGTGTAACTTAAACCGGGCATGGTGGATACATATCTGTAATCCCAACACTTGACGGCGGGGGACAGAGACAGGATATCAGGAGTTCAAAGGTCATCCTCAGCTACAAAATAAGTTAGAGGCTAGCCTGGGCAACACATGAATTCCGTATGCTCTGCTTTTCCTCCCACAGAAACCCCAGAAGTTGGGTAACAGTCTCACAAAAGTGAAGTTTCTTCCCTTAGCCTGGGCCCCTGAGTATTTGGGACAGAGATGCCAGGCAGCCTCCGTCCTAAGGGTGACATGGGGAGAGGGTTCTTCTGTACTGAGCCCAAAGACCTGGTGCAGATCTCTAGCACTGGGCTGTGTCCGTGTAGGTGCTCACACACCTTCTGCCTTAGTGGCTGACATGGTTGTCAACCTTACACCAACGTAGAAGGACAGGAGCCATGGTGCATGTGCCACCAACCTGAGTAATCCTTTCTGCCCTAAAATAGGGGACTTCTGGTCCCCAGAGCTGCACATGGCCACGTTATAGGAGAAAGAAACAAAGGGCCTTTCATTGGTAATAAATGATTGTTTTAACAGCCAGTCCTGAAGGGGGTCTAACTTCCTCTTCAAAGTCCCCTGCCTGGCTTTGTCTTGGAGGGACCTGAGTAGGCTTGGATTACTCTGTCCTCTCCTCAGGAACCTCACAGAACTATGGCTACCAGGCTGTCAGGCCGGAGAGGGGATGGGAAGTGGGGTGTGTGCTGAGGATTTCCAGCATCAACTTAGCCAAGCTGTGGTGTCTGGAGGTTTGGTCAAGCATTAGCCTGTATTCGTTGATGTGATTAGAATCTAGATAGCAATTGACTCTGAAGATTGCTCTCAACAATGGGTGGGCCTCGTTTCTTCCGTGGAAGACCCCAAAGAGCAAAATCTGAGGTTTGGGGACTGAAGATTGTCCCATGCAAATCCCACCTTAGTTTCCAAACTTCATACATACGGGCCTCCACATCTGTGTGAGCTAATCCCTTAAGACAGCCCCCCTCCCCTACCCAAGACCACATCTGTCTGTGCTCAATGACAGCATCAGAAATGCAAGCACCATTAAAGCAGAGACCTCCTCTTCCTGTAACTTGTTGTGTCTCTAGGGCTTCCCATTTCTGCAGGGCCCTGGCATGGTTTGTTGAGTGAATGAATGACCTTTTAGCAGTGCCTGCTGTAGGCTCAGACACAGGAGCTTGTTGCCTGTTTGTTTCACAGCCACTCAAGTCCGCAGGAGAACTTTGCTCAAGGTGACTCGTGTGAGGGCCTCTCTGGCCCCAAAGACTCTATTGTCTATCCTGATAAGGGCTCAGGAGCGCTGGGGAAAGCAACTGAGAGGACAGATGACCCCTCCCCATATTTTTAGGGGATGCTTTCACCTTCCGGCAGGCAAGGTAGACGTCTTTCCCTGACGGGCACCCAGAAGACCCACCACCTTGGGCAAGGTCTGAAGTGTATCTGTCAAGAACGCCCAGCTTCCTTCCCAGGCCTCCCACAGGGCTGCTACACAGCCCACCTTTGATTGACAGGTTGTTGACTGACTGGAAGAATGTCCAGAGCGTGTGGAGAAGGGAGTAAAGAGGCTGGGTTTCCACGCCTGGTTCTTCTTCCTTCCTGGTAAGGTTAAGGTCACCATGGAACTCATCTGAGTCAAGGGTCTGGAGTCATCCTTTACCTCCATGGCGGGCCTGGTTTCAAGGCCCAGGTCCATCTAACTTCCTTAGAGGAAGGCTTCTTCCCATCTCCTTGTCACTGAGCCTCTGTGGTACTGTGGGCCTGTGGAAACGGCTGTGTCTCACTGCAGCCAGGCCTAGTTTGAGTCCAGATCTTGGCTCTGGGGACATAAGATTATTCAGAGTGAGCTCAAAGGAGAGGAGAGAGTCAGACCCTCGCTGAGTGTCTGTTCGGCACCAACTTATGCTTGCACAGCTCTACAGAGGACTGGATGTTCAGTGAATGCTCAGTTAACACAGGCTTCCAACTGCTTCTGTTGTGGCAGTGGGTGACTGAGAGGGTCCCCACAGCTAAGCCCACTGTGCTTATCACCAACGTCTGCATCTCCCTCGGTCAGCATCAGCAGAGAGTCAGCAGGCCAGGTGGGGAAACCCCAGTTCTCAGGGTTCATGGGAGCTTAGCAGGGCCCAGGGATGCACTCCTAGTGAGCAGTGTAGAGAGAGGACGCTGGCTGCCGAGGGGCTACTCCCCGGTCTTAGGATTTCAGCCCGTGCCTGCACAGAAGACACCCAGACACCATGGTTCCACATGGAGGGGTTTTAATGAGAGAAGAGTAGAAGAGAGGAAAGGTGGCCGGCCATGGGCACATGGAAAGGGGGCAAGAACAGAGAAGAACAAAGAGCAAGAGGGATAAGAGAAAGCAAGAGGGAATAAGAGAAGGAGGAGGGGGCAGCAGCCCCTTTTATAGTGTCAGGCACAGCTGGCTGTTGCCAGGCAACTGTGGGGCGGAGCATACCTGGCTGCTGCCAGGTAACTGTGGGGGCGGAGCTTAAACAGAATACTAACACAAGGGGAGGGGAGAAAGGTGATGGAAGTTGGGGTGGGGGTGGGGTTGTGGACACAGCCAGGTAAGAGGGGAGGGGCTTGGGCTTATTCTTTCTAGTTTCTGAAGAACCTGTCCTTTTCCTCAGAAAGGTTGGTGTGTGTCTGTCTGTGTGAATAACCATACACACACCACACACACACACACATATGGTGTATATATGATATATGTGTGTATGAATGTATGCATGTCTGTGTGTATACATGCTTGCATGTCCATATATATGTATGCATGCTTCTGTGTGTTAGTATTAACTGTGTATGTGTGTTATGTGTATGTGTGTACGTGTATGCAGTCTACATGTGTCTGTATGACATGTGTGTATGTATGATGTGTGCATGTGTATGCACATTTATGTGTGTACACGTATGTATGTATATATTCGTGTTCGTGTATGAGTGTGTTTTGTTTACCTTTGTCACGGTCAGGAGCTGGCCCTTGTCGCTCCCGAGCAAGGTTGCCTTGCCAGAGAGTTCCCATGGCTGACCGCAGGGCCAGGGTCTTGCTGGACTGGTGATTCTGGGGGCTCCTTAGGTCTGTGCTACTTGGAGCGCTCACACCTCATGTGCAGGCTCAGAACAGGTAGACTCGCCTCTGTATCAGAAGCAGGAGAGGATTAAGAAGTTAAACCTGTCACGGGGGAAACGCAAGTGAGTTCATGAACGCACTGCAAAGCCACCCGCAAATGACTTCTGGAGCAAAGGCTGCTGATTACCCACGCCTGGGCTCCGCTCTGCCCTCCAGGACCAGACACTTCCACAGGCTCAGGGAAGGGATGGGTAGGACTGCACACAGCTGAGGCTTGACTTCTGGGCTGGAAGGGAGGCAATCAGGCTAGCAGGATGCAGAGCTGCGGTGGGGCTGCAGGAGAGAGATGGGGGGTGGGGCTTGGCTGTAGCTCCAGGTACAGAGGTGGAGGTGGGGGAGCCTCCCCTCAGGCCAGCCTTGGGGTGGGGGATGGGTGGAGGCCAGGGATGAACATGCCCTCCTCCTCACCAAAGCCCAGAAGCTCCTGGTGGAGAGATGGTGACTCAGGTGTCTGTTTATTGTCATTGCTTTGTTGGGCACTGAGGGCGAGAAGTACCCTCATGTGTTGGTATGAGAAGAGTCATTGGTTATTTTGATTTTAAACACCCGGTGGCCTTGTAACCTACAAAGAAAGGACAGAGCGGGACCGGGAGCTGTGGAGTGGGAGAAGGTGCAGAGGGTACTGAGGCCTTCCTGGAGGTAAGCTTGAACATCACTTGCAGCAGTAGCTTCAGTGAGTGCTTTCCCATGTTCCCATACCCTTCCCAGCATGCTCCATGAGTTTGTGCTTCTCATTTCCAGAACGGTTCCAATATGACCTCTACTTCCTAAGATGGGGAGGCTCAAACAGGCGGCTGTAGTTTGCCAGATCACAAAATCACAAGATACGAGGAATTTCAAGAAAGAGGAGAACTGGGGAGAGGAGGAGGGTGGGTGGGAACAGGGTACCGAAAGCCTGGAGACATTGTATGTGAGGTCTGGGTGCTGGGCAGGGGCAGGGAAGGAATAGAAAGTACCAGCAGGCGTGTGAGGAGCAGAGTCTCCCACCACGAAGAGGCTCGGTCTTTCGGGGGCAGAGAGCCGGGAGTTAAGCTCTGGATGACCCCCATGCCTCAGTTCAGGAAAATGGAGCTGACACCATCCAGAGCCCAGGTGGGCATGGGCAGAGACTACACATCAGGGAGGCTGTGGAGGCCCCGGAGGATGGGGGATGAGACACAGCCAAGTGGGGAGCCCAGGGAGTGGAGGGGGAGTCAGTGAGCATGGAGGGGGTAATGGGCCTGTGAATAAGCTCACTATTCCTGCAGTGTGGACGGCCTTGGCCACTTGGGCTCTGGCACTGGGCAGGAGTGGCTCATGAGGGGTCCTGGAGTTGAGCTCTGATTGGCTCTCTGCATAGGAAATGCTGCTAAGCTTTGCAATCAGCCCCTGATTTCAGGTCTCATCCTGGAAAGGACCCCAAGACACATCAGGGAATCAAGGCACTAATGTACATTTCCTTAACACTTTTATTACATATTGTGTGTACGTGTGTGCACGTGTGCACGTGCAGTGGGCATGTGGCAGTCAGAGGATGGCTCTCTCCTTCTGTCTTGTTGGTCCAGGGGATAGGACTCAGGCCATCAGGCTTGGTGTCTGGTGCTCTTACCCACTGAACTGTCCCATTGGCCTCACATACACAAATGATTGCTTCTCTGAACTTTTTAAAGGAAAAGGAAGAAGAAAAATATTTATGTTCTCAAATAACAGTCAGGGGCTCTGGAGAGATGGTTCAGTGGTTAAGAACATTTGTTGATCTTACAGAGGACCTGGGTTCATTTCCCAGCATCCCCATGGCAGCTAATGATCACCTGTAACTCCAGCTCCAGGGTTAATGGACATCTCTGGCTTCTAAACGCACTTATACTCACGAATACATGTCCACATACAGACATATAAATATATAATTTTACATATTGTTTATGTATATACATTAATGTTAATGTTAAAAAATTAACACAAGCCACAGCAGTTGTCAATTATAAACTCAGTTGCATGTTACTGGAAAGGGGAGGCAGCAGCCAGGGAAACTGAGGCATGAAGAATTTCCAGGCCTCAGACTGAGGCTAAAGGCTCCTGTCAATCACAACTTTGCTGTGCACTCACAAGTGACCTTGTCAGTCACCTGGCACCGTATACACAGTCTTGGGGTCTCCAGGCTGGAATCTGCAGCCACACAATAGCTTAGTGACTTAGGGCACATTCCAGAAACTTTCCGTGCCTGAGGTTCCTGGTGTGCATCATGAGAGTTACAGAATGGAGGTACGGTCAGCTAGTGCAGCTGTGGTACTGGATTTGAACATAGGGATATAAAGCCCATTGCCTTTGAATGCAGCCATGGAGGACACACACACACACACACACACACACAGACACACACACACAGAGACATGCACAGACACACACACAGACAGACACACACACACACACAAACACACACACGTACACACGCGTGCGCGCACACACGCATGCACACACACGCACACACACACACACACACACACACCACAGTGTCACATGTATTGGATCACACTATGCCCTACCATCATATCAACATTCCACTCAGTGGCTTCTGCAGAGAGAGGCCGAGTCTCTTGATTGTAGCCTCACACAAATGCTTCAGTGGTGCTGAGAACACCTTGGCCTTGGCCATCTACTTCATCCGGCCTGGCCAGATCGACAGCCGCTGACCCACTTCACACCCAGGCTATTAGAAACCATGATCTCCCTGAGGGCGAGAGGAACTGAGGTTTAGCATCCATTCGTTTGTTCAGCAAGAGTACTTAGCACTCACCAGGCACCAGGGTCCCAGCCCTGAGGAAGACAGACCCAGGCCTGGAAGGCAGAAGATGGCCAAGTCCCTCCCGTCACAGATAACACAGCATTGGGGCAGAGATGGTGTGATCTGAATAGGCATGGCCCTGTAGACTCCTGAGTTTGAATGCTTGGCCTATAGGGAGAGGCACTGTTAGGAGGTGTGGCCTTGTTGGGGTAGGTGTGGCCTTATTGGAGGAAGTGTGGGGGCGGACTTTAAGGTCTTCAATGCTCAAGCTCCACCCAGTGTGGCACGCGGTCTCCTTCTGCTACATTCCAATCAAGACGTGGAACTCTGTTCCTCCAGCCCTATGTCTGCCACGCTTCTCGCCATGATGATAATGGGCTAAACATCTGAAACTGTAGGCCAGTCTCAAGTAAACGTTTCCCTTTGTGAGAGGTGCCATGAGCCTGGCGTCTCCTCACAGCAGTAGCACCCGAACTGAAGCGGATGGAGAAGCTGTTCCTCCGACAGGGTGGTTCTAAGCATGAGCCACTGACGGTGAGAGCAAGGATGGCCCCTCCTCCTGCGAAGCTGGCGGAAAGACCCGACAAACCACAGCCTGTGTAGATTGATGACTGAGAGCTGCAGGGTACTTATCCCGAGTGTCAATCACACGCAATTTTAAAGCCATAACTTACCAAGTAGTGTACAGACCGTCTGAAAGCTGTGGGCGTTGCAGGCTAAGCCTGGAACAGAAGCCCAATACTTCTAAACGCTGCTAAATGGAAGCGAAGCAAAGAAAACCAGCTACGGGAGTGGAAGCCAGGGCCCTGCCAGGCTAGGCAAGCCCTCTACTCCCCCATCTCTACTCGGACTTTCTGTTTAGTCTTGAGAAAGGACTTTCTATGTAGCCCAGGCTTGCCTTAAGGTTTATTTTTATTTATGAATATCTGTGTGGGTGTGTGTGGGTGTCACGGTACAATCTTAGGCCACAGAGTCCCTGAAGTACCAGTCACAGGCGACTGGGAGCAGCCTGATGCAGAAGCTGGAAACTGAACTCAGATTCTCTGCAAGAGCAGTATGTGCTCCTTCATCCCAAACTTGCAATCCTCCTGCTTCAGTCATCCAACTCCCTGGGATTACAGATGTGTGCCAATGAGCCGGTTGTCAAAATCTGACCATTTTCAAGTCCTGGAAAAAAATATCACATACAGAAAGCTCACCTCTTGTATAACATTATTTAAAATATTTACGTAAGGTATCTGGGCAATATGACCACGCTTTTGCAGTCTCCGAACTTGGAAGGCTGTGGTCAGAGGGTCATGAGTTCAAGGCCATCTGGAAAATGTGAGACTCTCTCTCAAAAAGTTTATATATACATATGTGTACGTGCCTGCATGTGTGCATGTGAGCGTGTGTGTGTGTGTGTGTGTGTGTATGTGTGTGTGTGTGTTACCTTCAGGCTATGCCTTTCACATATAAGGTAACCATGAAACATGAATGAATTTTACTTTTAGATTTGGGCCCTTCCCCAATATACCTTTTCATGTATACATAAATCTTTCAAACTCTAGCAAAGTCCAAACATCTCTAAGCTACAGTATTTCAGATAAGAGAGACTCAACTTTTACTATATAATTTCAATTCTACAGACAAGGAAACTGAGACTTCGGAAATTACATATACTGGGCCACAGGGCGCTAACTCTAGGACTCTCTAAGCCTTCCCTGGGGTGACCAGGCATTTCAGTGACTGATAAGTTGTTCATTCTTGTTCCCACTGTCCTGTTAACACAGTCGCTCCCAGGGAACTCTGTGGTCCCCTCGGTAAACAGACAAAGCGTATCCACCTCAGGAGGAATCGGGTGGAGATCCAAGGGAGATGGTAGGTCAAACATGCTGAAGGGAACCAGAGTCCTTTCAAATTCCCACAATGCCTCACAAGAACTCTGAAAACCACAGCCTTGGCCAAGGGGGAGGGAGGAAAGTCATTTAAGCAAGTGGAGATAAGCAGCTTGGAGTTCTTCCTCCTGCAGGATTGTTGGGGGGAGGGGAGGAAGACACCGGGCCTAGGGCTTTGGCTTGGACCAAGCTTGTGAGCTGTAGTAGGATGGGGCTCTTTCACTGAGGGTTTTAGGAACAGGGCTGCTTGACAGGCTGTGCATGGGGTTCTCCAAGGGCAGAGGCTGCAGAGTGAATGAGTCAGGATCCAGGAATTAGGGCAGCCCTGAGGCAAATGCATGCTGGCATCCTTGCAATAACTTGAGGATGCACCTGCCCCAGGGATGCTGTACTGACTGGTTTTGTGTGTCAACTTGACACAAGCTGGAGTTATCACAGGGAAAGGATCCTCCCTTGAGGAAATGCCTCCATGAGACCCAGCTGTTAGGCATTTTCTCAATTAGTGATCAAGGGGGGAGGGCCCCTTGTGGGTGGTGCTGTCCCTGGGCTGGTGGTCTTGGATCTTATAAGAAAGCAAGCTGAGCAAGCCAGGGGAAGCAAGCCAGTAAGACACATCCCTCCATGGCCTCTGCATCAGCTCTGCTTCTTGACCTGCTTGAGTTCCAGTCCTGACTTCCTTTGGTGAGGAGCAGCAATGTGGAAGTGTGACCTTTCCTCCCAACTTGTTTCTTGGTCTTTCCTCCCCTTTCCTCCCCAACTTGCTTCTTGGTCATGATGTTTGTGCAGGAATAGAAACCCTGACAAATCAACTTGGTACCAGGGACTGGGGTATTGCTGTGATAGGCCTGATCATGTTTTAGTTTGGAAGAATGTGGATTTGGGACTTTGGATTTGGAAAGCAGCAGAATGCTTTAAATGGGGCTTGATCTGTCATCATAGTAGGAATATGGAAGATTTTGTTGCTGGGAGTAAATTTGAACCGTGCTCACCTGGCCCAAGAGGTTTTAGAGGAGAAGAATTTCAGAATGTGGCAAAAAGACTGTTTTGTGGTATTTTGGTGGAAAATGTGGCTACTTTTTGCCCTTTTCTGAAGAGTCTACCTGAGGCTAAGGTGAAGAGATTTTTATTAATTGCATTGACTAAGGAAGTCTCAAAAAAGCCCAACAGAGATTTCATTCTCTGGTCAAGTCTCATGAAGAGCGTTTTGAACAAGCGTAGCAAGCCTAGAAAGGAAAAATGTAAAATATATGGTTTGAGTATTAAAGGAACACCAGGAAGTAAAATGGAACTGAAACTAGGAGATAACAGATTGTGGTAGTAATGAACTTGGGGCAAGATTCCACCCAGCTAAATTTATGTACAGGTATGGGGTACAAGCCTTTAATCCCAGGAGGCAAAGACAAGCAGATCTCTGAGTTCAAGGCCAGCCTAGAACAGAGCAAGTTCTAGGTGAAGAAAAACTTTAATCGCAGTGCTTAGGAGACAGGCATGCAGATCTATGAGTTCAAAGTCAGTCTACGGAGCAAGATCCAGGACAGCCAAGGTTGGGCAGTGAAGGAATTGGAAAAGGGAAGCTAGTGATAATGTAATAGAAAAAGGGGGCCATGTTCCAGCCACAGCAAGCAGCAGAACTTGGCAGGTTTGGCTATGTGGCTCTGGCTTTAGAGTCCAGAATAGAGGGGACTACTGGGACAATTGATGCTGGTTAGCTGGAGCTAAGAAATTAGTGGTGATTAAGAAGAGACCAGCATCACTGAGGTGAAATGTTCTAGGAAGTGTTTTCTGAGAGCATGAAGAAGCTGTGTTCCAGAGATTGCCAAGGTTGTACCTTGTGCTACAGCTGTACTTGGTAATGTGTAAGAGTCACCCAGGCGGTACTGGTTTTGAAGGCATGAAAAACAGCTGAGGCTTGGCACTGTGAAAGGCCAGGAAAAGACACTGGTGAAGGTGCAGTCTCAGTTGTAGTTGACAGCCCAGAACTGAAGGGGTCATGCAAAGGATTTGAGGCTTGGCACCAAGAAGGGAAGCTATAAGAGGCTATAGGTGAAGCCTAGTTGCAGCAGAAGACCCCACCATATTGGAGATGCCAGTACCATGGGCTGATCACCAAGAATAGTAGTGGCAGTGGAGTGGATCACTCTGAGGTTAGAGTGCTATAGAGGGCAGAGCTGGAGTAGTGAAGCCAGTCCTTTGGAGGAGCCCAGAAGATCATGTGTGGATTCCCGACATTGAAACAAGAAGCTGTAACATTGAAGTTGCCTTGGAAACTCCAAGATGTTTGAGATGCCAGAACTGTGGGCTGTCTGCTGAGGGAATAGAACCAGCCCAGGAGAAAGAAGTTTGTTGTGGTCAACAAAGGTAAAAAGGAGTGGAGATCTGAAGACCATTTTGACATCAGACATGGAGACGCAGAGTTTGGTGTTTGCCCAGCTGGTTTCCTGTCTTGCTCTAGGAATTACAGTTAAGTGATTGGATGAATCTCAGAAGAGACTTTGAACTTCGGCCTTTTAACATTGTTGAGACTGCTGTAGACTATGGGGACTCTGGAAGTTGGACTAAATGGATTTTGCATTATGCTATGCTTATGTGTGGTTCTCATAAACTCATATGTTTGAATAAGTCCATGGGGGCCAGGGAGTGGAATGTGATGGTTTGTATAGGCTCAGCCCAGGGAGTGGCACAGTTAGAAGGTGTGGCCCTGTTGGAGTGGGTGTGTCATTATGGCATGGGCTATAAGACCCTCACCTTAGTTGCCTGAAAGTCAGTCTTCCACTAGGAGCCTTCGGATGAAGATGTAGAACTCTCAGCTCCTCCTGCACCATGCCTGCCTGGATGCTGCCGTGCTCCTGCCTTGATGATAATGGACTGAACCTCTGAACCTGTGAGTCAGACCCAATTAAATGTTGCCCTTATTAAGACTTGTCTTGGTCATGGTGCCTGTTCACAGCAGTAAAACCCTAACTAACACAGATGAGGAGTGTAGCTTGAATGTGGGGAACTGCATCACAACCAGGCAGGTATAGCCACAGCCCCAAGGAGAAGGGAGAGGTCCAGGTCCAGCTGCTGCTTAGATAGCCTGTGAGTTCACAGAGGCTTCTGAGGAGTCACCGGCTGCCTAGGTATTGCTAAAGGAACGGTGAGATGTGGGATTTTTAGAGGGCAGGGTGCTAGGACAGTAATCCCAGCTATTCAGGAGGTGTAAGGTGGGACTATAAACTTAAAGTCAGACTGGGCCACAGAGCAAGACTTCATCTATAACTAAGACTTAAAAATGAAAGAATTGTGTGTTGCTGGGGCGGGGCGTGGGGGTGGAGTGTCCCGCATGTTGGCTTAGCAGGTAAAAGCACTTGGCAAGCGAGCCCGACAGACTCCATGAGTTCTGGCCCAGAACCCTAGTATGTAGGAAGGAACTGACTTCCCAAAGCTGCCCTCTACCCCATAGATGCGTGCCATGGCCCACACTGGCCAACACATATATAATAATACATATATTTTAAAAAGTACCGGGGTATGATGCTCATTTTACAGACTCCTGGTCAAGGACATATGTCCCTCCCTGTAGCTTGGGCTGCCTCACACCATAGCTTTCCAAAGGACACATCTTAGCATGACAACTCAGGCTTCCATTGACAAGACAGTGGTCTTAGCTTTTGTTAGTCTAGCTTTGAAATTGCAGGGTTGTTGGGACCTAGTGATGCACACCTTAGTCTCAGCACAGGTGGGTCTCTGAGGTCAAAGGCCAGACTGGTCTACAGAGTGAGTTCCAGGACAGCCAGGGCTCCACAGAGAAACCCTGTCTAGAAAACAAAACTGAAACCAACCCAATCACACAAAGCACGGTTTTTCTTATATTTCCTCTTCCCCTCTTCCTTTTTCTTCTTTGCTTGGGACAGGACTATCTTGGACTTCCAATCCTCTTTGCCTCTTCCTCACCAGTTCTGGGATCACGGGCCTGTCTTAACGGTGCCCAGTTTACGCAAAGCTGGAGAAGTGAACCCAGGGCTTCGTACATGCTAGACAAGCACGTTATTAACTGAGCCACATCCTCGGCCCTTAGAACCTTGCCTTAAACCCAAGCATGCGACCAACTACACTGGGCTGCAGAGCACTTGAAAACCAAGAGAGTCGGGGCTGGGGATTTAGCTCAGTGGTAGAGCGCTTACCTAGGAAGCGCAAGGCCCTGGGTTCTGTCCCCAGCTCCGAAAAAAAGAACCAAAAAAAAAAAAAAAAAGAAAAAAAGAAAAAAGAAAACCAAGAGAGTCTGAGGGAGAACAGGGCTAACTGGATCATTCTCACTGGTCTGGAGCAGGTAGATTGGGCGGGTGCTGCTGGGCCCAAGTCTGTCTGTTCAACACACGAACTCTAATGCCCATAAGGACAAAGGTTTTGGAGAAGGGCATCAGGGTTTTTCAGTGCATCTCTTAGGGAGCCAGCAGCCACAGCTGGCTAAATGTCCCTCCACACCTGGGCCTTATCTGCAGGTCACCAGGGCTCAGTCAGTCTCAGTCCTGTCAGGACAGACTCTGGGCTCTGGGAATCTGGAAGTTTAATAGATACTCACTTAACTAGGGAAACTGAGTCTTGGAGGGGAGAAAAGCCTAGCCAAGACCACCATAATGAACTGTAGAGTCGAGGGCTGGCAAGATGGCTTCATGGTTAAGAACTTGCTGTTCTGCTAAAAGACCTGACCTTGGTTCCCAGCATTCATATCAGGAAGCTCATAACCGTCTACAACCCCAGCTCTAGGATTCTGATGCTTCTAGCCTCTGTGGGGTACATGTGTGCACCCCCGAAATTTAAGTTAATTAGTTAATAAACACGGGGTTAGGGCTAAGAGGCCCAGGTGCAGTCCACTAATTTCTGGTTCCCTGGCTCCCCTTAATTGAGTGGGGTGTGTGGTACCCAGTGTCAGCCAGATGAGAACTTGGGTGCTCAGGCTTGGGTATCAAGGCTGCCTAGATCCCAGCTGCAGTTCCACCCCCTCAGAAGCCAAGGACATGGGGTGGAGGGATGGTGGGGGGGAGAACAGTGGCTCAATCTCCCAGAGCAGTGAGTTTCATTTGCGGGAATTGGAGCTGCGCCATCCACCTGCTCAAAGAGCCACTAATAACTGCTGCGTTTTAACCATGTTAAATTAGCTGCAACAATATTGAGGCTGCGAAGGCTCCCGGAATTGAGTGATTCAGGTAGGGATGAATTCCAGAGTGTCTTTGCTTCAGGGCTGGGGAGGAGGTGGGGGAGGGACCCAGGGAGGGAGGACAAAGACAAGGACTGCTGCAGGAGACTGGAGACCAGACTGCAGGGAGGGAGTCAAGGTTCAGATGCCTGACCCACCGCTTGACTGTGAATCTTTCCCCCAAAATAAACAGAATGGCCACTTAGAGTGTCACAGCTGGTCGCTGATTACTCGCGGGATGCCAGGCCTTGGTCTAAGTGCTTTCCAAATATTCGCTAATGATCTTCATGTCTCTGAGGTACCAGGTCTGGCTGGACTGGCTGTTTGAGAACCTCCCGGAATTGCCCTGTCTTTAAGGCAGTCACATGACATCCTGAATATATATATATGTATATATATATGAATATACATATATACACACATACATATATACATATACATTATAGACATATGCACATACACATATATGTGTGTGTATATATACATACACACACGTATATATACACACATATATACACACACATATCTGTATGTACTATAATATATACATATATATATATATACTAAACATACACACATGTGTATATATATAGATATATACACATATAGTCGAGGTACACACACATAATACTCATGTGGTATTTATATGCATGTATACATGTATATGTGCTTGTGTTCATACTTGTGCACACATGCAGGCATCACAGGTCAATGGCAGATGCCTTCTATTTCCACCTTATTTACTTGAGGCCAAGTTCTTTCTCTGATCCTGGAATTCCCTGTTGTTTTGGTGACATTGTCTGGCCAGCGTGCTCCAGGGACTGTCCTGTCTCTGCCTCTAGTCAGACAGAAGCTGACACACTCAGTTTTGGATGCAGAGGATCCAAACTCCTCACGTAGTTCCTCACTGAACCCATTCCCCAGCCTAGTGTGTTCAGAGAGAAATTCCATCTGATATGGTGACTGGATAAGACCTGAGAAGAATCATGAGCCTTGGAGCAAAGGCCAGGGAAGGATCGCAGGCGACAGGTGTCATACGTGCAGACATCATGAGCCTGGAGAACACAAGGCTGTGGAAAGTGGCCACAAGAACATGCCACTTTGAAATATGACTATGGATCTGAACATGCCCACCTCAGATAGGCCCCCTTTAGCACAATGGCCGATTTGAGCCTGGGCTTATGAGGGACAAAATCTGCCTTGTTTCTGCTTCTCCTTCAGCCAGCCCCAATCTTCTTCAGATGTTCTTTTTCTCTTGTTTCCAGAAACTCTGGGGTTGAGGTCTGAGGTTTAAATTTCCCAGGAGATCCACCCCAGAGAGTTAGCAATTCCTCCCAGCATGCAACAGGAACAAATGTCAATCAACCGGTGTTTGCTTTTCCCTTGTTAATCTTACAGAAGCCCCAGTTAATGACTGTGAAGAAAAAAGAGGAAATTCTCTTTCTTCACAGTAGCAGGAATTGAGGCGATGGGGGGGGGGTCAGATGACGGGGCCATATTGGAAGCCATGGTACTCCTTGAGTGATTAACTTGCTGGGTACATGGACGCAGGCAGGTGACCCAGTATAGAGAGGACACCACCAGGTCCACATCCTGCTGTCATTTGTCACATGGCCCAAGTGAGGAAGAAGTACTTTCTAGCATAAGCAATGTGCCTGCTTCATGCCCTCACCTCAGGGAACTGTCCCCCGAGAGTTCACTTCTGACCCAGTGTCACGGGAATCTTAGAATCAAAGGGTACAATAAGCAAGGAGCATTGGTTAGACCAGACAGTGCCAGATGTTCCAGGAAACTGGATGGAGTCAGGAGAGGTGGAGGACAGGTGAGCGTGCCCAGTACAGGGACGGGCACTCCACATCTATTCAGGTGAACAAGGGGTGTGGCCCAGGGAGAAGGGGAGCAGAGGGCTCTCCCCCAAAACGTTTCAAGGATTTTGTTTGTTTTTAAGACAGGGTCTCATTATGTAGCACCAAGTGGTCTGGAATTTGCTATGTAGACCAGGCTGGCCTAGAAATGAAAGATATCCACCTGCCTCCTGCATTTCTCTGTCTCCCTGGGCACTAGAGTTAACGGTGTGCACCAAAATGCCTGGATGTTCCTGAGTCTCTTTCACAGGCATTTCAAGCTGGGGGAAGGACTGGTACCTGGACAGCTGCATGGAGATGACTGGTTCAGCATCACATGGGACCACCCCGGAGGTGGCTTTGTCATATCCCAAGTACTTCCTGGAGATAGCATCCAGAGAGTTGGTTGGTGCCCTTAGTTGAAGGGTTACTATTGCCGTGCTGAAACTCCATGATTAAAGCAACTTGGAGAGGAAAGGGTTAATTTCACCCACAGTTCCAAATCACAGTTCATCATCAAAAGCAGTGAGGGCAGGAACTCTAACATCAGGCCAGGAACCTGGAGGCAGGAGCTGATGCAGAGGCCATGGAGGGGTGCTGCTTACTGGTTTGCTCCCCATGGTTTGCTCAGCCTGCTTTCTTATAGAACCCAGGACCACCAGCCCAGGGACGGCTCCACCCATGGGCTGTGGCCTCCCCATTAGTTAAGCAGATACTCTATGACATATAGTGGAGGCATTTTCTCAATTGAGGCTCCATTCTTTCGGATAACTCTAGCTTGTGTCAAGTTGACATAAAATTAGCCAGCCTGAGCTGGGGCCTTTCAGGGAGAAGCCCCAGCTAGAGTTTGGGTGGAAGTCGAGGTCGCAAGTAAAAATGAGCCAGCTCTCGGAGCAAAGACAGAGCCTTGTCAGTGGGTGGGGGAGACCCCCCTCATCCCAACCCCTCCCCCACCAGGATGGAGTGACATTTCAGCACCAATGATTCTAATTGAATTTAATTGTCTCCTCCAAGTTACGCTAAAACCTTTTCAAAGTCCCCTGAAATTAGGGACCATCGATAATACCACTCCTTGGGGGCTTTAATCCATGTCCTCCCCAGAATGGTGATTAATATTTTACAAGCTAATCATATCTTTCAGGCAGGCTGTCAGCAGAGGATCCGTTGTCTCTCATCAATAATAAAGTGCTCCCAGGCCCTCACACTGAAGCCTCCTGCATAATTCACCTCGAAAACCTCAAACAAAGGAGCCCAGGGCCCAGTCTCCTAACCAGTGTCCTTCCCAAGTATCCACAGAGTGGGAGGGTGAGGAGAGGTGGGCACGGGACATAAAAGCTGATTGATGGGTATACATCTGGTCCCCCTCTTTAGCATGCACTCACCTGCCTCTGCCTTCTGTCATCAGCCTGCAGCCTTCCCCAGCTCCTTCCTCATATGTACCCCTCTCCCCCTCTCTCCTGCCCTTCAGTGTCCTCTTGTCTCTTCCTAAAGCAACATTGCTCATGGTCTTGACCAGCGCCTGCTCAAGGCATCCCACCAAGTAGAATGGGTTACCACTGTACCCCTCAGACAGATGAGTAAACTGAGGTCCACTGCACAGGGTCACAGTGTGAGTCAAGCCCCTAACATTCTAAGCTTGTGCTCTTCCCCTGTTAGTCTTAAGCCAACGGAGTGACAGGGTCCCTTATACCTGGGTGTGGAGACTAAATCAGGGCCTCTGACCTCTTCCCTTATCAGCTGAAGCTTGCCCCTTGACCTAGACCAGTAGTTCTCAACGTTCCTAATAATGCTTTAATATGGCTCCTCATCTCAAGGGGACCCCGACCATAAAATTATTGTCTTGCCACTTCATAACTGTAATTTTGCTACTGTTATGAATCGTAATGCAAATATCTGTGTTTTCTGATGGTCCTAGACAACCTTTATGAAGGGGTCATTCGACCTCCCCAAGGTCGAGAACTGCTGTCCTAGCAGATGGTAGTGTCCCATGTACAGAGCTGGCCCTGGCTTCTCTTATGCTTGAGGTTCCATCACTGAGGTCAAAGGTCAGAGGTGAATAGGTCAGGGGCAGAGTGAGCTGGGGAGGAGTGGAAAGGACCTGGTAAACAGCAGGAGCCATTGACCTCTCTCCTCATTGGCATTGCTGGGAAGCTCAACAGGGCAGGCCTGTGTCAGGGTGCAAGCGGTCCTGGTGCCAGAGGACACTGGGGCCCAATTCCCTGCCTTCAAGCCCTGAGCAAGTGTCCAGGAGACCAGAGAGAAAGGCTGCTGGGAGCTGGATGGAGTCCAGGCTCATCTGAGCCAGCTTAGTCTGTGGAAGGAAGGCTTCTCCTCAGCAGATCCCATTCATGGCTCTCTAGGTCTCTATGGTTGGCTCTGAATTTCACTCATTGGCCTGATTCTGTGCCTGAACAAGTGTACAGCCTGATTCCTGGGACCTTATCTCAGCTTGCCAAAAAAACCTGCTAGCAACCTACTTCCCATTTAGGTCAGCTGGAAGGAAGAACACACAGGGGACGAAGTGACTGACGGCCATTGAAAGAAAGAGCTACATCGGGTAGGGTCTCTGTTATGAGCATCAGGGTCCACTTCTGTATACATGCTGGGGTACTTAGGGGCAGAAAGGATGAAAATAGTCAAGTTTTCTTTTTGGCCTGCAGTTGGATGATGTTGCTAGGGGCAACCAATGTCTGGGGATGGAAAAATATCCCTTTTCCTTGGCCATTGCTGGGGGTTCCATAGGGTGGGGGGAAACTGCAATCTAGAGACGTTACGTCAGTTTGTAAAACCAAATTTGTTTTGAGAATTGTCACCATCCAACAGAAATGGAGGTGTTGTATGGAAGGGCATAGCCTTGGCTAACACTGTTCCTACCTCTGTCTAATGTCTGGGCCAGCCATGGGCGCATAGGAGATGCTCTGAAAATCCCGAGACATGACTCACCTGGGCACCTGGACAGTAAGGTCAGGGTCAGAGAAAGCAACGGGCTGGGGGATGGGGTGTGAGGAACCTGGCCACTGTCTGCAGCCTTGGGTATGCTTCTTCGGGGACACGGGTGGCCTTATGTGACCTTCAGCCTGGCTCCCTCCCCCTTCATGGCTGCCTCATGGAACACATGTAGCATTTTTTAAAGCCAGCTTGGCAAGGATGCCTAGAGGAGGAGACGAGATCGTGTGGACTGACTATGCGCAGCACCCAAGTTCTCAAGGTACTTAGGCACAGTCACTCTCCTGCGTGGTGTGGCCGCCTCCTCAGCGCGCTCCTCCTACTTACTGCTCCCCTTTGCTCTTCACTAGTACCTCCATTTTAGATCCGGTATCAGAGGATCAGAGAGGGCAAGTTGTTCACAAAGGCCACACAGGAGCTTAGGAGCAGA
The DNA here is from genome assembly GCF_021556685.1 of Rattus norvegicus. NCBI lineage: Eukaryota > Metazoa > Chordata > Mammalia > Rodentia > Muridae > Rattus > Rattus norvegicus. Next base: position 158,274,445 of record NC_141538.1, read on the forward strand.
GCCCAGAAAGATAACTGAGTGGTTTGGGGAGCCAGGTAGACTTGGGTTCAAGTTCAGACCCAGGGCTTGATCCTCCTGAATGGATTCTGTTGGCTCTCCCCTTTCCGGTTCTGAGTTCTTTCTTAAAGACGGGCATGCAGCTCAGTGGTGGAGCGTCCGCCTAGTGAGTGTGAGGCCCTGGCTTCCATCCGGACCCCTAGCACTGAATTAAAAGGAAAAAAAAATCAGCAAATGTGTGGGATGACTCTAAAACCTGTCTTGTAAAATCTAGGGAGGAGGAAGAACATACTTGTGTGTCTGACACACAGTGTGTGGCCAACAAGGCCTACTGTGTTCTTTGCCGGCCTTTGCTGGTGGGTTCTCTGCTCTGATCAGTGACTATTTTCTGGGCGACAACTCACGGAAGTCCCTTAAGGGACCTGCTAATGTGTGCCAGAGGTTAACCCAGGCAGGGTGCCCATGGACAAGGAGAGACAGGGACATTCACCTTCCATTTGAGGTCCTGACCCTGCCTGCTCCTGGCTCTGGCAGGGGAAGTGGGTGGGAAGGATGAGGTGTCCCAGTCTTCTGGGATTCGCTTGGGCTCAAGGTGATTGAGCATCTCGGGAGCGATGATACAGGGGCAAAGGAAGGTGATGCCTTTAATGCGGAGAGAGGCGTCTAGTTCCAGCATGCAAGCGACATTTGCATTTAAATGGAGGTCTGCAAGTCTGTAAATCTGCATTTCCCAACCGCAGAGCCCTAATGGTTGTTTAATCATGTTTAGATGAACACCCCTGGAGCGCTGGGGGTTGGTGCAGTGCCGTCTTAGATCCCTTACAGAGGCTGAGATCAGGGACTCCTCCCTCATATCTTCATATCTTCTGTCTACACGGACTGGTCATTCTAGAGATGCAGCCCGCCCCTGCCCCTGCCGGTGAGCCTCATCCTGGATTACTCAGAACTCGCAGAAGTAGGATTGGCCCCAAAGTCCCCTCAGCCTCTACACTAATGAGGATAAGTGGCAAGATTTGAAGAAATGGGCAGACAAGACAGAGCACTGAACAGGGCCTGCATGTGCTCTGAGCTCCATAGCCTCTCTTTCTACCTCGGGGTGCATTGGAGCTGAGGAAGCTGGTGGTGTGGACACGGTCCAGGCTTTAGGGTGGCTTGTGGGGGTGGTGGCTGATGAACCAGTTCCTCACCCCAGTCACCTATCATTCGAGACAGACCTATGCGCCCCAGTTCCTCAGGGCCCTGGCTGCAGTGAGGCACTTGCTCCCTCCCGTTCCTCTGTTCTCTCTTCCGCTTCCTCAGCCACAGAAAGTTCCTGTCCCCTTGTCTTTTTAGATCATGGGCTTCTAATGAGCACCAACTCTGTCTTATCCCTAGCCCAGAGCCCGGCATGTAATAGGAGCTTAATGAGCACTTGAATCTGTTGTGACTTAGGCGCGTGCAATAGTACTCGGGAACCCTGTAGCTTATTCGTGTTCTTCAGTTCAAAGGCATGGACGGTCATTGGCATCAGACAGGCCTAGGTCTTAATCTGAGCCTTACTGAGTAGTTTCTATGGAGTTGGATCTTACCATATAAGGGTTTGTTAACTCTGGCCCCACAGGATCTGGGCAAACAATTACTCTTGCCTCCGCCTTCAGCACTCTGAATCAGAACAGGGTAAATGGGGGCTGTTGACATTGTAGCTGAGTAAATGACCTCGAATTCCTGTTCCCTTTACCTCTACCTCCCTAGACTGACAGACCTGAACCACCATCCCTGGTTTATGCTGTACTGGGGATTGAACCCAGGACTTTGTGCATGTTAGGTGAACACGTTACCAATTGAGCCACAGCCCAGTGCAATGTTGGTGCAAGTAAAGATGCACGAGACAACTGGTCAACCAACTCTCAGCACCACCTTTCGATCCTTTTGCAATGTGCCCTTGATGCAAAGGACAGGTCCTGTCTGTCACCAGGGTCACCCCTCTTGTCCCATTACCCCTTTCCAGCCCTGCCCCACCTCCTTGGCCTGACACAGCTGACTGGTAATGTGTTCTTTCTGAGCCGGCTCCCACCACTTTCCCCTCGGAAAAAGCAATTAGACCGTGTTTACAGGAGTACATGGCTGCAATCTGTCGTGCTTATCCTATCCTGTGCACTGGCCCACTTCCTGCATGCTTTGCTTAGGCCTGATGGGAGATTTGCATAAGTAGTAAAAATAGAACTGGGGGAAAGGGGGGCAGGGAGGAAGCAATGTGGGGCTAACGAGTTGTGAGTACAGCCCTGGGCATCTGGATAGGTCTGGGGAAACTGAGGGTGAGTGAAGGCTCTTCCCTAACTCAGAGACGTTGTTGTGTGATTTGATCTGTCGGGTGGGCAGTCAGGTTCCTAAGAGAAGCCTGGCTAAACTCTGCCCTGTAGGCTCAGAGTAGCTGGAGTTCTCCGAAGACAGTCCTCAGTAGCTCTCCAGCGCCCTGTTCACTCTTCCCTGCCCCTCCCAGGGGCCGACAGGGCAGAATCCAGTTCATGCTGGGGATTCCCACCTTGGGCTCCGTCTCTGCCCCGCCCCCCTCCCCGCCCAGTTTTTCAAAGTTGATCTGAGAAACTCCGGAGAGCTTGAGAATATTCTGAATGTGCTCTGAGGTAGTGAGGAGAGTACCAGGGAAGAGAGAAAAATCCTGGACAGATGAGTACCTGCTCAGCGACTCCCAGCTGTGGAAAGCGGCTTACCAATCCTCTCAGGACTCTGAGATGGACTGCTGGGGTTGGGGGTGGGGGTGGGGGAGACCAACTGCAGTTGTTCGCAGCACCCTTTGGTCTTTCCAAGGCTGTGGGGGCAGTTTTGACCAATGAGACACCAGCTTACTCTGCGCTCCCCCATTGGTTCCTCCCACAGGGCTTGAGCTGGCTCATTTGACCAGGATGAGATGCAGGCACCTGCAGGAGGTGGGATGGAAAATATTAAAATACATTTCCCCATCATGCAGAGCACAGGGGGCATCTCTCAGGAGCCTGTTCCTCTCACTGTGGGTTCAGGCGATTGAACTCTAGTCCTCAGGTATGCAAGGTTACCTCCTTCACACACGCACACACGCACGCACGCATGCACGCACGCACGCACGCACGCACGAACATCTGGCAGGCAGGCCTAGGTGATCACCTTTCTGTCTTGCTGAGCCTCAATTGACCCACCTGTAAAATGGACTTGTTCCTACAAGGTGGGTGTGAGGTGGAATTTTCCAGCATGAGAACAGGAGATCTGTCTTAGGCTAGTAGGAGGTCCAGAAAGGTAGCAGGGTCTTTCTCCTCCTCTCTTCTCCTAAAGGGCAGCCTGGTAGTGTAGGGCTATGTGTTCCCCACTTCACAGGTAAGTGAGTAGCTGTCACAGGCCTGGAGGATGGCCCAGTTTTGTTTTTTTTTTACCCATGAAGCCACGTAAGAGGAGGCAATCTTTTGTTTTATTTTTAAAAATTAAATTGGGAGAGTTCTTTGGGAATCTTTGAAATGTTCAGAGTGGTGGCTTTTTTAAAAAATAAAAAGGAAGATAAAGGAAGCTCTTCCCGTCCTTAGGTCACACTGGGACTGCGCGGTGCCAACGTCATTTGAAACACTAGCGTGGGCCGTATCCAGGGACGCGCTTTGTTGTGGGGAGAATCCCAGGGCTTGTTATGAGGGGTCGCCCCGTGAGAGCCCTCTCTGGAGATCACTTCCAAGGAGCTCTGGGCGATTTGGATTCTCTGCTGTTTCCCTTGTCAAATCGGCGCCTTGATAAAGCTGGTCTCCGACGTCTCTCAGAGAGCGCACGGAGTCCGTTTTGATAAAGTTAAAAGCATTCGCAGACGTTAAGGTTCTATTAGCAGTGGCCACCATGCCCGGAGAGGGGAGGTGGTTTTTCCCAAGGTCACAGAGAACGTGGATGGAGGAGGCAGAAAAAGAAGCAGAGGCTCCTTTGATCCCCAGGGGTTCCATTATTGAACCAAGGAGGGACCAGAGGCAGGAGCCAAAGACAGGGAGGGGATAAGGAGCCCTAGGGAGGAAGAGGGCCTTCTCTCCAGCTGAGAGTCAAGAATTCTAACCCAATTAGGAATCCTTGCTGTGAAGCTGGACAAGTAGAGACAAATGGCTTTTTATAGAGAGATCTCTCACAGAAGATTGTTAAAGCAGCTGGGTCACAGACGGCTCGGTGGATAAAGGCACGCATGCGCCCTGGCCTGCAATCCGTGTTCGATCCCCAGAACTTGGTAGGAGAGATCTTTTTTTTTTTTTTTTCGGAGCTGGGGACCGAACCCAGGGCCTTGCGCTTCCTAGGTAAGCGCTCTACCACTGAGCTAAATCCCCAGCCCGGTAGGAGAGATCTTATTCCTGCATGTTGACCTCTGACCTCCATCACCACATTATGGTCCTCACACAGTAAACATTTTTAAGGGAGTGTTCCGGGAGCAGCAAACTGTGCTTAAGGCCTCAGTGCGCGCGCACGTGGCCTTTCTCCTTTTCCAGAGGGAAACTTGTGATTTTTTTTCCCCTCCTAAGACTCTCAGAACCTTTTCCTGGCCTGTTCCAGATGCCAGGAAGTCTTCGGAAGTGCTGCTGAAGCTGAAATCGGAGGGCATGATGGACCAGGTTAATTTTAGGGCCTCTGGTGATGCGTGGCATCCCCCCTCCAGGCTGATTGAATTAATGAGTTAATTTAATCCACGCTACCAGTGTGTCAGGCCTTTGGTGCTGAGACACATATAGATGTGAGTTGGAGGTGGGAAAGCTGATTCTGCACAGAATGTGTTTTTGGGGTCCGCAGGGACCCCAGAAAGAGGGCTGCATGCTCAGCACTACAATTAATTAATGATGCTAATAATCGCTCTGTGGTCAATTCCAGTGCGGGGGAGCTTGGGAAGTTGGGCATAGAAGACCCACATTAACTGCTTCAAGGATGGGAAGGAGTAGGGGATGGGTGGGCGAGGCAGTCCTGGGGGATGGAGAGGTGTCCCTCTGAGCTAGCAGGGCATGAGGACTAAGCATAGACTGTTCTGCTTCAATCTCAGTCTTGGATTAGCTGTGTGACACAGGCTGGCTCCTTGGCAACTCTGAGTATGATGGTGAACGACGATTGTCCATGTAGCAGGATCTAGAGTCACCATGAAAACATACCGCTGAACATTTTGGGAGGAATTTTCTATACTCGATTAATTGAGATGAAAATATATCCTCCATGCTTTCCAAGATATGTGGGGAGTACTCTCTGATGGGATCCTGAACGGAATAAAAAGGAAAAGAGCTAAGAACCAGCGCTTGTGCTCTGTCTCTGTGTCTCTGTGTCTGTCTGTCTGTCTGTCTGTCTGTCTGTCTGTCTGTCTCTCTCTCTCTCTCTCTCTCTCTCTCTCTCTGCCTCCTGACTGTGGATGCCACTGGAGTAGCCCCCTCACACTCCTGCAGACACTCCTTCCCCACTGTGATGGACTGTGTGCCCTAGAACTGTGAGCCAAGGAAATCCTTCCTCCTTTATTTGCTTTCAGCAGGGGTTTTATGACCGCAATGGAGAAAATAACAAATTCATTGGGCTTTTCTCTCCTCTACAAACAGGAGC